>NC_044562.1:103354678-103660035 GCF_007565055.1 Rhinopithecus roxellana
ATCATGCACGGTCTGCACAGTTCTAAGAAATCCTTGGAATTTGGTCTGTTATGTGATCATAATCCCCTCCAATGTACCCCCTATCTTACAGAGGCTTTTACTAAACCCATTAACCTCATTCTCTTTTTTCTGCTAATATTCTTATATAGACAATCTGTATCTCAAATTCCATCACTTTATTTACCCTTTTACAAACACTGATGGGATCTTTGGCACTTCACTAACACTCTTAAGGATCTACAGGAGGTCAATTCCAATGGACTTTTTTTTTTTTTTTAACTTTCTGAACATACTTAGAGCTACTCCAACATCTGTTTTCTCTTCTATTCCCTTAGCCTTTGCTTTTGCCACCCTGTCTCTTATTCCACATCATGCTTCTTTCACTATTCCTTTGGTTTCTTTTTCCCACATTAACATGTTAACCTTGTTCACACTATAACATGCCATGATCCCATTTAAATATCTTTTTAATATCACCATTACGGCAATTTTTATATAAGACAGCACAAACTGCTAAAATGGCATATACTAATTTTTCACTATTAAGCAATCAACGCATAACTGCTAGTGGATTTCAAGACAATGTATTTTACTTCTTTCATGATTTTTAAAGTATTGACTATATAAACAACATCATGTGTTACGGGATTGAGAATAAGTTTAAAGCACTGGCTTTGATAAAACATACTTAGGAAAGCAAAATTAACAAACATTTAGCAATTAGAAAACTGAGAAGGTATAAGAGGCTTACATACGGAGATATTAAAACTAGCTTTTCTACTACCATCACTAATTAAACATCAATATAGGCATGATTTTTACAAATATTAATTTACTGAATCCTTAAAACATCTCAATAAAGAAGTTAATCTACACTTCATATGTTAATTCCAGCAAAATTTCTAACATACAAGGAATTTTTCAAACTCTTCTTGATCTCAAGGAGCTCACATTTGGGCTTTACTTGCCCATAAATCTCAAATCATAATGCAGTGTGAAACATACAAAAAAGGAGTGTGCACAAAGCACGATAGTGACATAGGGGTTAAGTAAATGTATCTAACTTTTTCTTGTGCATCACCTGAGGAAAGAGAGGGAGAGTCAGGGTGAGAGCACAAAGAATGCATTAGGGAGTAACACATCATGTGATACTTAGTAGTAATAGGGAAAGGGAAAAACCATGAGAGAATGGCTGGATGTGGAAGAAAAGCAAGAGAGTTGAGTCCAAAGTTTCAGACCTACATGATGCCTAGAAAAATGAGTGTCAGTTATAACCTAATTGGTAGAGGGAATGGTCATGAAAAAGTAGAAAGTAAGGTAGGCAATACTGCTTACTCTTGAACAGCAGCATATGAAGTAATGAAGTGGAAAGGTCTCAAACAGTGGAGATGATAATACATTTCAAATGAGAGGAAATGAAGAGATTTCAAAGTTGTTGGCATTGCTAAACTATGAAAACAGACTTTTAAAGAAAGGTATAAAAACAGAACAGCAGAAAGGCAAGGGCTGAATCTTAGAAATGCTCATAGCAAAGGCAGCAAAGCTAGCTAGCAAAGGCAGCAGAGTGTGTAGTTGCCAAAAAGTCAGGAGAACCATGGGACTGTATGGCCATGGAAGTAAAAAGAAGAGACTTCAGAAGTTCAAAAGTGTGATGTGAAGGCAAGAGGACAAGGAAAATAACTGAAAGAGATGCAAGACTCAGTGCACTAAGAAAATAAATCATTCATCTCTTTTAACAAGCTGGAAACAGCACATCGTTATCAGCACTGTACTCTGTCATGAAAAGGTTATGACTCTGAGAACACTGGAGGTAGGCGGAAGGAAATGATCAATGATGTAGGAGGTTATATTTATCCAGTTAGCATTAAGGAAGGGAGGGGGCAAAGGGTGCCATGATAGAGAACAGTTGAAGATTAGAAAGAAAGGTGCCCCTTAGAGGACATTGCATTTCCTTAAATTTTAGTTTATATTACGTTAATATTAGTTAATAACAGTGCTTATGATTGGCCACTTAATAAAGTTACATTTTTGGTAGAAAAATACAAGTATAGCATAATTTCATTCATTTAACAAATACTTATTGAGCATCTACCATTTATCTGGCAGTGTACTGAAGATAAAATGAGACAATATCTGAATTCACAGAGCTTATAGACTAGCTGTAAAAACCAGGAAATTAAAAAGTAGTAATTAGGCTGGGCATAGTGGCTCACAACTGTTCAATCTCAGCTACCCAGGAGGCTGAGAGGGGAGCATCACTTGAGGCCAAGAGGTTGAGACCACCTTGGGAAACACATCAGGACTTTGTCTCTTAAAAAAAAAAAAAAAGAAAAAATAGCCAGGCATAGTGGTGAGTGCTTGGAGTCCTAGCTACTCAGGAGGCTGAGGCAAGAGGACTGCTTGAACTCAGGAGGTCAAGACTACAGTGAGATATGATGGTATCATGCAGCCCACCTGGGCAACAGAGCAAGACCTGGTCCCTTAAAAAAAAATTAAATTCATTTGATAGAAGAACAAAGTTCTATTGGCAAATAAAGAAGGAGTAAATAGCACTCTTGGTGGTATGGTGAGGTCCTCAAAAGTGAGAAAGGGTTAAGCTGAGAATTGAATGAAAAGAAGGAGTTGGGATGGGGATATATTGGTAAGGAGTGCTTCAGGCCAGGAAGCAAGAAAAAACATTGCAAGTTAGAAGAACTGCAAATTACTCAGTATTTCAACAACATAAGAGTGATAAGAAATAAAGCTACAGAGGCAAGCAGGAGCCAAATGGGGTTTGGACTTCATTCTAAGGCAATGAGAAGTCAGTCATCAAAGGCTTTTTTTTTTTTTTTTTTTTTTTTTTGAGATGGAGTCTCGCTCTGTTGCCCAGGCTGGAGTGCAGTGGCACTATCTCAGCTCACTGCAAGCTCCGCCTCCCAGGTTTACGCCATTCTCCTGCCTCAGCCTCCCGAGTAGCTGGGATTACAGGCGCCCGCCACCACGCCTGGCTAGTTTTTTGTATTTTTTAGTAGAGACGGAGGTTTCACCATGTTAGCCAGGATGGTCTCGATCTCCTGAGCTCGTGATCGGCCCGTCTCGGCCTCCCAAAGTGCTGGGATTACAGGCTTGAGCCACCGCGCCTGGCCCATCAAAGGGTTTTTAAAAGCAAGGTAGTGACATGAACGAATCTGCATTTTAAAAAATGAGGTACATTTCACATAACATAAAATTAACCATTTTAAAGTGTACCATTCAGTCACATTTAGTGCCCCAATCACCTGTATTCCATCACCCCAAAGGAAAACCTAGTACCCATTAAGCTGTTACTTCCCCATTCCCGCCTTGCCCAAGTCCCTGGCAACCACATATCTATTTTCTGTCTCTATGGATTTACCTAGTCTGGTTTTTTCATATAAATTGAATCATATAATATGTGGCCTTTTGCATCTGTCTTAACTTACCATGTTTTCGAGATCCATCCATGTAGTAGCATGTATCAGCACTCCATTCCTTTTTATGACTGAGTAGTAGTACGTTGTCCGTATAAATCACAATTTGTTTATCCACTCATCTACTGACAGACATTTGGATTGTCTCCAACTTTAGCTAATGTGAATAGTGCTATGAACATTCGTATACATGCTTTTTGTTTGAATACCGATTTTCAGTTCTTTTGAGTATATACTTATGAGCAGAATTGCTGGGTCATATGGGAACTGTATGTTTAACCTTTTGAGGAACCTGTTTTCAACAGTGGCTCTACCATTTTATATCTCCACTAGTAATTTCTTCATACCCTTGGCAACACTTGTTATTTTTCACTGTTTTGATTATAGCCATTGTGGTTTTGATTTGCATTTTTCTAATGACTAATAATATTGATTGAACATCTTTTTTATGTGTTTGTAACCATTTGCATATCTTCTCTGGGAAATTTCTATCCAAGTCCTTGCCTAATTTTGTACTGGATTGCCTTTTTGTTGCTGCATTGCAAGAGTTCTTTATGGTTTCTTTCTTTTTTTTTTTCCCCCTATGTTGCCCAGGTCTTGAACTCCCAGGCTCAAGTGATGATCCTCTCCTCCTTTAGCCTCCCAAAGTGCTGGGCTTACAGGCATGTGCCACCACACATGCCTTTCTATTTTCTAGATATTAGACCTTTATCAGATATCTGATTTGCAAAAATGTTCTCCCACTCTGTAGGTTGTCTTTTCTCTTTTTTCAATAGTTTTCTTTGATGCATGACCAATATGCATTTTAGAAAGATCATTCTACAGAATGGAAAATAGATTTGAATGGGAAAAACTGGAGATGCAAGGAAACCAATGAGGAGGTAAGGCGATGGAAGTGGCAACGCAAAGAAGCAGATTAACTCAAGAATTTAGTCGGAATGGTTTACTGATTGAGTAGATGTGAGAAAAAGAGAGAGGAGTCAAGAATAATATTAATAACATCAGAAGTGGTTGCAGCCATCATTTTATTAAATGCCTATCATGTGCCATATGCTTCACATATATCACAATCTTTAACCTAATTTTAGAGATAAGGAAACAGTTCAGAAACGCTGACTTGCCTATAGCCATACACGCAATAAGCAATGAAACTGTGGCTTAATCACAGTCCTATGTGTCTCCAAAGACCTCAAAGAAACATTCATGGCAATTGGGGAAATCATTACTTTTCACTGATACAACTTGAATAATAATAATAATAATGTCAAATGCATGATTTATTAAGTGGCCCTAAACAACATAGATGCTTCATAAAAATTTCACAGAGAATTCAATTTCAAAATGTAATTACATGAAATAGAGATGAACAATAAAGATCATACATGTATGTGCACACATGCTTGTGTGTGTCTACGTGTGCATGTAAGAGAAACTGTAGTTAAGGTTGTTGGAAAACATTTCTATGGCAGAATCTGATAGTCACCTTCTTAATGTCCATCTTCCCCTTCTTCTGTAACATAACCCTGATTTTACTAAATGTATCAATGATCCCAGCTAAAATACCACATTGCATAAACTTTCTTGCAGCTAGTTGTGTCCATTTAACTACGTCCTGCCAAATGAGATATACAGTTGACCCTTGAACAAATGGGGATGAGGGTTATGGGGGCTAACCCATCACAGGTGAAAATCTGTGTGTCACTTAACTATTAATAGCCTACTGTTGACTGAAAGCCTTACTGATAATATAGTTAATACATATTTTGTATGTTATATACATTATATACTATATTGTTACAACAATGTAAGCTAGAGAAAAGAGTATGTTATTAGGAAAAGTGTAGGGAAAAGAAAATACATTTACAGTACCATACTTATTTATCAATAAAATAAGTTTACATTATCTGTTTACAAGGTGAATTATCTGTCTGAAATGGCAGGCAACAGCAGCTGGGGACCTCAATCTATAGTACATATCAAGCAATTCAACCTTCTCAACTGAGCATGGGGCCATGTACAACTGCGTTTGTATGTATACATTTTGACAATTTTTTATTTTATAATGTGTATAGTTTATGGTAGCAAATGATAAAACAGACTAGTGTCTCCTATATTTTATGCATTTGTGACATGCCTTTTTTTTTTTTTTTTTTTTTCAATATTTCTGGGCTGCCAGGTGCTGTGGCTCATGCCTGTAATCCCAGCACTTTGGGAGGCCAAGGCAGGCAGATTGCTGGAGCTCAGGAGTTCAAGACCAGCCTAGGCAAATAGTGAAACCCCATCTCTACAAAAAATTGGCCAGGCATGACGGCACATGCCTGTAGTCCCAGCTACTCGGGGGGCTAAGGCAGGAGGATTGCGTGAGCCCAAGAGGTGGAAGCTACAGTGAACCATGATCATGCTATTGCACTCCAGACTAAGTGACAGAGTGAGACCTTGTCTTTAATAATAATAATAATAATAATTCTGGGCTATGCAGTTTGTCTGAGGTGTTTTTCAAATTGTTGTACATCTCAAAAAAAATTCTAATATATTTATGAGAAAAATCCATGTATATATTTGAATCTATACAGTTCAAATCCATATAGTTCCAGGGTCGGTTGTAATCAGGAGTGCTGTGTGGAACTTATGCAAAGGATCCTGAAAGGAAACTGATTTATCCCCTTTTGCCCTTTTTTCTCTTCCTGTTGCATGAAACTTAGATGAGTGGCTGAAGCTATTGCAATCACAATGAATCATGAGGTGACCTAAAGGAAGAAGGCCAACACAAGGAAAGTAGAGCGGAAAGACAGAATGAACCTGGGTCTCCAATGTCTTTGAAGTTTTATATTGGCCTTGAAATATGAGACATACCTTTCTACCTTGTTTAAGCCATTGTTATTTTGAGCTAACACAACCTTACATATAAGTATTACTTGCTTAAAGCAAAAACTGAAAATAATTCAGGCGTTACATAAAGTATAGAGTTTCCTGCCTTACACATACTGCTACCAACACAATATGTTGACATATATGCAACATAGAGATACTTTTGAAAAAGGGAGAGAAGATAACATGATAGGAATTATTTTCACATTGTTATACAATTTAATTTTGTACATCTAACAGCAGATTGTAGATATTTCTCTTAGTTTTTGTGAAATTTTATTTTTCATAATAAATCCTCTACAGAGAACATGTTGTTTAAAGAGTTATATGCACTTAAAACTGAAAGATGGCCTCCAAAAATGTTCTATCAATTACTTTCCCACTACTGCTATATTTTCCTAAAAAATTCTTTTTAATTTAAAAAGAAAAAAAAATTTCTACTTATTTTAACTTTTTTTTGACTACTTAAAAAGGCTAGAACTTTTCCATGTTTATATACCATTTGTCTTTTTTTGCAGTGAGTTTTCTCTTTTGCTCAACTTATTTAAAAAAAAGTATTTTATAGGCCAAGGCTACAAATTGGGTACAGTGTATACTGCTCAAGGGATGGGTGCACCAAAATCTCACAAATCGGCATTAAAGAACTTACTCATGGAACCAAACACCACTTGTTCCTCAGTAACTTACAGAAATAAAAAACAAAAATAAAATAAATATTTTATAGGAATTCTCTGAGTATTATGCATTTTTGGGTACCAGCTCACTCTGTGTTATAAGTAAAAATATTTTCTCCCATTCTGACTCATAACAAACAATAAATGCTGTTGTTATTTTATGAAGATAAACTTTAACGTCACGTTATCAAATTTTTCAAAGCTCACATTAATATTCTTACTAGAATTATAGTAACTTTTGGGAAGCCTGACAGCAGCTTTACAATACTAAGTCTTCCCATTTGGAAACATGGTATGTCCCAATTTATTTACAGATGTTTTTCATTTTCTTCACATAAGTCATACACACTTACACATTTACATTTCTTGTGATGGTTAATTCCTGAATATTTTATAATTTCAGATGCTACTGTAACTGATTTGCCTATTTTTCGACTGTTTTCAGTTTATATAACTGTGTTTACCAACTACATAATTGTTGATTAAAACAGTTCTAAGTTTTCTAAGTTAATTCTTAGATTTTTATGTTTGATTGCAAACACATTCTATTACATCCAAATAATAATAATAATAATCTTACCTCTTTTCCCCAATATTTATATCTGTTGTTTTTATCATATTGTACTACCAAATGAGGTATCACTATTTAGTATAGCTACTGTATTAAACCAAATGTAATTGTATATTTACAGATTTCATATGTAAGCATATAAAAGAAATATTCAAACTTTCTTTCAGGTTACTAAGTAGGTCAATATTTCCACCTGAACAGTAAACTGTCAGATCTCAGAATTTATAGCACTACATGCTTGGGGAAAAAAAGGTAAATTTTTGTTTCTATGCTATTCTTAAAATGTTCTTCGCAATTCATTTTTTCACCTGCACATTCATTTACAAGTATGTAATCAAACATTATCAAAATTTAAAAAAAAATAGCAAATGCATCTTGGCACGAATAAATTAGGAGACATGGAAAAACAGAACTGTGGGTGTTGTGGTTCAGTAATTAGAAAAAATCAAATGACTAATAATAATCAAGCAGAATTTGTGTGGAATTCAGACTTGAAACTGAAAACTTGCGACATAAGAATTTAATTATTTTCTAACCTTCTTTTACTTTAGGACCTAACTGGCATCCAACAGTAATTACCTTAGCTTAAAACACCAACCAATTAAAAAGAATACTATGAAGAATTGGTAGCATGGGCCTTTCTTTTTATATTTTAAGTGTTACTAAAAAAACCCACCGTATTTCTTTCAATCACAGAGGGAATTACATTCCCAAATTTGGACTCTTTCATATCACAGCTTACACATTGTTTTCATTTTATAACCAAACCTTACAAGTTTTTGAGTACTACAGAGATTTTTTAAAACTGTAAAATAGGAAAAACTTCTGTAGATGGGCAGCAGTAACCATAAATAGGTTATTTCCTGGCAGTGGTACCAATACAAATTTACTTAAACGTGTAATGTTACAGAGAAATGAAAACCATTCCTACAGTCTGCTGAATAATTACTTAAGTCATAACTTTTTTACTTATAAAAGGTTAACTATTTAAAATATGGTAAGTGATTTATTTCTCTTTATCTAATCTCCACAGCATGAAAACATACACTAGAAAGGTAAGAAATATTTTCCCTACGATCTAGCATTAATGGGGATTTCCAGTTGAAACACTATAATCAGGGCATTCTTTTCAAAGCCAACCCTAATTCTGCTGGGATTTCATTTGTATGGGCCCATCAACTTTATTTTAAAGCTTAGTTCTCTCAAAAGTCTTGTTGTTACACTTGGTAAATTTTATACACTGTCTCTTGGATAAAATATATTTTTAAGATGTATTTATTTTTAAAAGGGAAATATTATGTTTTGGTGTAATAACTAACAACAATCTTAACTATGATCCTGAAATCTTGAGCTCTAGCCCTTACTAATTCCTAGTCCCACATTTCTAATTGCTTCCTTAAAAATAAACTCTTTACCTCCTTCCTCAATCCTTCTACTTGTACCTAAATTGAAAATGCTGGTGGTACTACCATACTACTAGTCACCCAGGCAGGTAACTTTGAATTCCTCTTTGATTCCTCCTCCTCCTTTTACTTCGTCTATCCAACCAGTACCATGCTTTATTTATTTGCCTATTGATACCTCCATTCCCACTGCTACCATGGTAATAATACAGACTCTTTGTATCTTTTGTTTGGGTAGTAGCAAGCTCCTCTTAAACAGACTCTCCATTTCAATCTTCTCTTACAGCATTCCTTCTATACTGTTGTGAAATTATGTTTCTAAAGTCAGGTTCTAAGCATATCATGCCTCTGATCAAAAATAACTCTTAGGCCAGGCACGGTGGCTCACTCCTGTAATCCCAGCACTTTGGGAGGCCAAGGCGGGTCGATAACCTGAGGTCAGGAGTTTGAGACCAGCCATGGACAACATGGTGAAACTCCGTCTCTACTAAAAGATATAAAAATTAGCCAGGTGTTGCAGCGGGCACCTGTAATCCCAGCTACTTGGGAGGCTGAAGCAGGATAATCTCTTGAACCCTGCAGACAGATGTTGCAGTGAGCCGAGATCGCACCACTACACTCCAGTCTGGGTGACAGAGCAAGATTCCATCTCACAAAACAAACAAAACAAAAAACTCCTCAAAAAAACCTCTTATCCTGACATCCCAAGTGCTGTTATTTGACTTCAAAAACTTTTTAAAACTTAATTCCCCACTGCTCACCTTCATGTACTATGCATACTAGCCAAGCATATTGTTTCCTAAACATGTCCTGTATCTTTTTTTCTCCCCAACACCTCCCCAACCCACCCCGCTCCACCCAAACCTCACATACCTGGTAACCACAATTCTACTCTCTACTTCCATGAGTTCAACTTTTTTAGATTTCACATATAAGTGAGATGATGTGGTACTTGGCTTTCAATACCTGGCTTATTTCACTTAAAATAATGCCTTTCAGGTTTATCCATGTTGTCATAAATGACAGGATTTCCTTTTTTTTAATGGCTGAATAGTATTCCATTGTATGTATATCTACATACCACATCTTCTTTATTCCTCTGTTGATTGACACTTAGGTTGACTCCATATCTTGGGTACTATGAATAATGCTCCAATGAACATGGGAGTCTATACATCTCTTCAACATACTGATTTCATTTCCTTTGGATGTGCAACCAGTGGTGGGATTGCAGGATCTGTTCTATGCCTTTTCTATCTCCTAGCCCTTGCCTGTGATGTTTATTTTGTCTAGGGTAACATTTCTTTGTATGTTCAAGTCTTACTTATGCTTTAAGGCCTAGTTCGATTGTTGTTTATCTGTAAGACAGCAACCTGGGTGTTGGCCAGCTTCAAAGTCAGAGCCTCTGAACTCCTACAGGGCTTCCCATGGTCTTCTCTATGGTAGTATTTCCTAATGTCTAATTTCAAGAGTATACAAATCTCCTGAAGAACTTGTTAAAGTGTAGATTTTGAGCCAGTAGGTCTGAAAGTCTGCATTTCTAACAAGATCCTAGGTGATGCTGATATAGCTGGTCTGTAGACAATCTGAATATGAAGGTGTTATGGTACAGACTGATTTTTAACTAATGTGCTGATTATTTAGAAGCTTGTCTAACTGTTCCTGTTTTCCTATAAATAAAGCAAGGATTCTTTTTTTTTACTATAACTTGTATAAGAGATGTTCAATAAATATTTGTTAATGTAACACTGCATAATGTATAAATGTGTATTTTCAGATTGCAGGTTTTCAACCCATTAATGAGTTGCAATCTATATGTATACATGTATGATATGCCTGGCACATTAGATTTTTAATAAATAATCATTAAATGAAAAATAGAAATGTTCATAATATAAATTATACACAGCAAGTAGTAAGTGCTGTTAATCGTTATCTGTATCCCCTTACTCCCTGTCCCCTTCAAGAGAAACATACCTTAAATAATGAAGAGATTTCAAATATGCAACTGTATTACATGGTCTTCAACAGGAGTTGAAAAACTATAGCCCATGGGACAAATCTGGCTAGCTGCTTGTTTTAATAGAACCCAAACACATTCATTCCTTTACATACTGTGTAAGGCTGCCTTTGCATTACAAAGGCAAGGGTGAGTAGTTGCAGACCAGATGAACTGCAAAGCAAATATTTACTATTTTATTTACAAAAAAGGCTTCTCTATTTTTAATTACTTATACAATGCTTGGCATCTAATCATATGTATTCCAAAGATTATAAAGAACAAATGGTGGAAGTAACTTTTACCTTATTGTAATTCTTGGCTAATTCCAACATCTCTTTTACCACTGATTCATTGTGTTTACAGTGTTCACTGTAGTCCTGAAGTGTCAAACCTTCCATCCAACTCTTCTTATGCAAATTTAGCAACATCTAAAAAATAAAGAAAAAGTAATTCTTTTTCTGCCTTGAGGATACCCCCTTCATTGTTTAGAGAGAGAAAAAAAAAAAACATTTTGACTTAATGGTTTAAATTTAATTTTATTAATTCAAATAAACTCCAATTAGAATGCTCCTATATTTATATTAATATAACCTAAGGAGTACTCCAACACCAAGGCCTTTGCATTTGCTGTCCTTCTACCTAGAAGGCTATTCTCATCTTTGCATAACTTGCCTTCCTCTCTTCCTTATAGATAGATGTCTTCCCTAACAACACTATACCTAAAATAGTCGCACTACACTACCTTAAACAAAAAAATCTTTCTTCCCTTAACCTGCTGTATTACTTGTGTAACGCTTACAAAGACCTGAAATTTTTGTTTACTTGTTTACTGCATTTCTCTCCCACTAAAGGGAAATCAAGAAGGCAGGGACTTTGCCCTATTCATTTCAAGACCACTAGGGTCTATATTCTAGAACAATACCTAATAATAGCTCAATAAACATCTGATGAATGAATGACATTCATATTAATATTACACAAAGTATCTCTAATTTTTCATATAGCCTAGCTTTCCAATGCCAAGATAACAAAGATAAATGCCCCATTTACTGAGTGACCTTGTGTCAATCTTTCTGATCCTCAGTTTAGAGATCTGTGAATTAAGGGCTTGTATTAGGTAATCTCAAAGTTTCCTTCACATTCTGGTATTCCATCTATAACTTCCTTATTGTCAGGATGAAAAGCCATGAAGCTGAGAATAAAAGATTTATCTAGGCTGGTCACAGTGGCTCATGCCTGTAATCCCAGCACTTTAGGAAGTCAAGGCGGGCGAATCAGTTGAGGTCAGGAATTCAAGACCAGCCTGGTTAAAATGGTGAAAGCCCCACACTGGGTCCTATTGTGGGGAGGGGGAAGCGGGGAAGGATAGCATTAGGAGATATACCTAATGTAAATGACGAGTTAATGGGTGCAGCACACCAACATGGCACATGTATACATATGTAACAAACCTGCACGTTGTGCACATGTACCCTAGAACTTAAAGTATAATAATAATTTTTTAAAAAGGCGTTCTTGAACCACAAACAACAGCATGAGCCATCTGTGCCTTAAGGACATGCTCCTACTGCAGAAAACTAGCCAAGCCCATCCCTTTATTTTAGCCCATCCCTTCATTTCCTATAAGGGATACTTTTAGTTAATCGAACATCTGTAGAAACAATGCTAATGACTGCCTTGCTGTTAATAAATACGTGGGCAAATCTCTGTTCATGGCTCTCAGCTCTGAAGGCTATGAGACCACTGATCTCCCACTTCATACCTCTAAAACAAAACAAAACAAAACAAAAAATGGTGAAAGCCCGTCACTACTAAAAACACAAAAATTAGCTGGGTGTGGTGGCACACGCCTGTAATCTCAGCTGCTTGGGAGGCTGAGGCAGAAGAATCACTTGGACCCGGGAGACAGAGGTTGCAGTGAGCTGAGATCACGCCACTACACTCCAGCCTGGGTGAGAGTGAGTGAGACTCCAAAAAAAAAAAAAAAAATCTCGTGTGCAATCACACCAGCAAATTGGGGTTGGACCCTATATTAGTGAGCATGAAACTAAACACCTTAGTTCAACGTTTCTCAAATTGGACTTACAATTCTGAGTACTTATTTTTAGAAGTTTTTAAGTTTTCAGGTTTATATTTTAAGACACTTTTTCTTAAAGTCCTACCCTACAAATTTTCTTCAATTGAAGACTGTCATTAAATAAGCTTTCCCCTTTGGATGATTCACAAAACTGTGAAAAGTAAAAGAAAAAAAATGATGGCTATAAAATGACTGTTGTTTTGTCAATAGAACTGTTATACTTTAAATGAGATCCCTGACCCATGAGAATCTGAAGATATACTTGAAGATATATGGGGGTTTAGTTTAGAAAAATTATCCTACTTGCTTAGAAGTTTACAGCTATTTGTGGTACAAATTTTATCGTATATTGGAAAATAAGCTGCCTGTCAAAATCACCTATAAGGTTTTTCAAGATACAAAACTCCTCCATTCCCTTCCTTTGGTTCCGAAGGCACTAATTATCCCATTTTCTTACTGTGGCTCCAGGGGCAAAGAGAGTATGCCAAAAAAAATTAGGAAAACCCTCCACAGATGATTTCAGTTTCTTTGATTGCTTCCTAGCTTCTCCACTGATACCGTTCTAGAAAATACATGTTTGGGAAATGTGGATGCTGCTACAACTACCTATGCTATATAGCCACCTATAATTAAGTGTTGAGACTTAAGATTTCCCTACCACTTCAAAAGCAAACAAAGACAGTTCCCAAGGAGCAGCAGGATATTCCTATCATACCTGGACAAGGATTCCCTTGTGACCCTCAAGTAAGGCTTGGGGTTAAATATACAAGTTGTCTGGATAAGAGTAAAGGCAGAGCTTTTGTTACCAAGAAGGCAGTTTAACAGCTAAACTGAGCTATTAAGAACATAAACATAACATTAAGTAATTTATGTAAGTGCTTATATATTTGCTGTTTATGCCAAGGAAAATGGCTAAGTTTATGAGATACTCCCCAAAAAAAGAGAAAGAAAAAATTGATGTAATTAGCTAGACATTTCCGAATAGATGGGTGTCAGATAGCAGTCTGATAAAATATTTATATTCTGAATGAATTTTGTTTGTACCTGAGTGGTGCCATTTTTCACAGCCTGTACTCATTCCATGTAAAATTAAAAATAAGTGTTAAAAATATACTTAATCAACTAAATCTATCACAGCAGAAGTAAACTGTGGTACACAGGCAGGAATTAGAAGACAGCTTTATAGGATCCCCTCAGGCCAAGGCAGAAGTAGTTCCCCACTCCCCTCACTCACTACATGCTCAAGCACTGGGCCCTTCAGATGAGTTTATAAGTGGATTTCACCTTTTAAAACTCTAGTTTATCAAACTTAAAAAAAACAAAATTAGAATTCTTATTTCAAAGAAAATCTTATATTGCATATCCTCCCCCCCAGTATATAGATTAGATGAAAAATGGACGTGATCTGGTTGAAAGAGGGGGTAAGCGTGGAGAGCCCAGCTCACTCCATCCGCCACTTGCCGTGTACCAGAATCCCCATCTAAGACACCTTGGTGAGAAACAGTTTGGGCTAGATAGAATGATCTTATTTGCTACTGATTACTTACCACTTTCAGACTTGAGAGTGGTCTCACTAACCAAAACTTACTAGCTATCAATCAACAATAAACTCAGTGTTCTTTTAAAAAATGCTTTTAACTTTCTCAGAGAGAAATACAAGAAACTAATTAGGTGGATGACTAATTGTAATAGTAAAGAGGGGGAAAGTGGTTCAGATTGTAATATCAAAAAACAACAGGCAGAGTTAAATACTTGGCATTAGTTGAGAGAAAAACTGTACTAGAAATAATCCTAAAATAGTGGAAACAAATGAGAATGCTAATTCATCAAAATGTCAGGTAATGTTAAAAACTAATCAAACTTGAAAACTGGTATAAAATGGGATAAGAATCTAGTACAAATTATCTGAAAACCCTGTAACTGTTTCTCTGACTCACTTTTAGTTTTCCTTAGAGTAAACATGGTATGTTTTCTAAAAGCACTAGGCTGGGTGCAATGGCTCATGCTAATGATCCCAGCACTTTAGAAGGCTGAGGTGAGAGGATCACTTGAGCACAGGACTGTGTTCAAGACCAACCTGAGCAACAAAGCAAGAGTCCGTTTCTACCTCCCACCCACCACCCAAAAAACAGCCAGGTGTGGTGGTGCATGCCGATAGTCCCAGCTACTCGGGAGGCTGTAGAGTGAGGATCCCTTGAACCTGAAAGTTTGAGGCTGCAGCCTGCCGTGATCACACCATTGCACCGAAGTCTGGGAGACAGAACAAGACCCTCTCTCTTAAAACAAACAAACAAACAAAAAGACACAACTGCAGTTTAAGTCATTCCTCTAAAATTTATAGAGCAATATATTTACTAATTTAATTACAAAAGGCCTTTTTCTTGAAGAAGATAAGTTAATCAGAAAATCATAGAACTAAAAGAAATATTTTTATGATTTATCATAAAACCAAAGTGGAGTGTTTGATTTATTTCCTACTTCCTCTCCCACTTCAGCACCTACCAATAAGGTAAAATGTGTCTTTAAATAGTCCAATAAAATATTCCTTTATTTTGTGCTGCAATTCATCAATAATGGAGTAATATTTGGAAACACTGAAAGAGGTCAAAAATTCAAATTTAAATCACATTCCAGGTAATAGTTTAAATGGTTTGAAAAAGACTTTTCTCCTCCTATAAGATAAAAATTTAAACTTACCTTCTGTTCCAGTTCATTTTTCCGATAGTTAATAGTAATGGAGTAATAATGTCTGTTTAGTCCATGAATTAATGCCTAGATAGATAAACGATTTTTAAAAGGACAAATTACTATTTTTCACCTAATAAAAATGTTTGAAACTGTTGATATTCTTACATAACACCTGTACCATCCTCTAATAAAGGCATTTTATTTTAAGTAAATTAAGACAAAATTAAAGTATTTTTCTTAGCTACAAGTTTAAACCTAAGGTTTAGAGGAATGGGTTACACATTCTTCAAAGCATGATATGGAGGAGCACAAATTAAGCAGTTTCAGTAGCCTTGCTCAGTCAGAGATAAGGTTTGATCTTATCGTAAGCTAAGTTTATAAATCATTCATAATCTATTAAATCTAACTTTATGATATCTAGGGGGCTCATGGGTATTTCAAATGAAAAGCCTAGAAAGCTACAATAACACAACTGTTTCTTTACCCACATTAATCTGGAGTTCCCCTTTTCCTCATTCAGTTATGATTAATTCAAATAATTATGTTATGCATGTCTCCAAATTAACAATGTGGATTTTGGTCTTTACTGGGTCTGTCTAGCTAATGCTCTTATCCAGTGACATGCAGTCTCACTAACCAGAATTTTTTTCACCTCACTCTATTTCCAAGGTGAACAGTCCAATCATAATAAAATCTTAAGCTAACGGCATGGCTTTATTAAGAAACAATAATCCCGGATGTCCTGAAATCAATTCACAACTGCCCCCATATCTAACTCTAACAACATCAACTGTTCAAATGAGGTTCAACAGTATTGTGGTGGACCTAAAGGACCCTCTGGCAGCCTAGAAAATCATTAAAGTACAGAAATACACCTTTAGGGATATTTTTAACAAGTATAAAAACAAAAAGGACTTTGGAGTTAACCCTCAGGAATCTAAAGACAAAAGCTAACCAAAATAATCACCACTTCTCTAACTAATGGACTTTTACAATGTAGGTCTAAAGATGTCACCGAGGTAGAGGAAGAAGGGGTAAAAAAGAGAACATTTAATGAGCAGCTAGTATCTGCTTTACACATTAAATCTTCTAATCTTCACAGTACTGTAAGGTAGGGCAATTCAATTTGTATTCTGACAGATGAAAATAAAATGCAGGGTCAGGCTCAGTGGCTCAAGCCTGTAATCCCAGCACTGGATCACTTGAGCCCAAGAGTTCAAGACCAGCCTGGACAACAGCAAGACCCCATCTCTATAAAAAACAAAAACAACAAAAAAGAAAGAAAATAAGACACATATATTAATTTGTCCAAGTTTATAGCTAGTAAAAGGCTAGATGGGGATCTGAACCTAGTTCATTCTTATTCCATAGCCTATGTTCTTTCTAACATACTATGCTACAATGCATGTCAGGAAATTCTTGGATTAAGTCTATGTACTTTAAGGATCAGGATGAAACAAAGCATTATGTTAATTTTTAAGCTTTGCTAGCAAAAATCACTCCAATGAGTATGAAAATATTTTAGATGAGTACTTTAACAATAGATTCTTATCACCAATGTCTTTTATAAAAGTGAGCTATGAAATTCCATAGGAAGCAGTGACTGATTGTAAAGTACCAAGAGTATATATTAAATCCTTATTCATTTCAATAATCATCAGGAGCAATGAATTAAATTTCAGTGCATAAAAATGCTATTCTGTACAGATCAAAAAGTAGAAGTGATCAGGGCTTCCTTTAATCTGTGCTATTTGTGTACATTAGGAGATGAATCATCCTGGTAGAGAATTAGAAAAAGGTGCTCAGTCCTCTAAGCAGACATAGTCTGGCTGCAGACAGTGGAGCTTGAGCTGGAAGCTCCCTCATCCAAGCACGTTTGCACAATGCACTCACTAATTGCACAACCCTACATGGTGGTCATAAAGCTAGTAACTGCTATAACCAATACATACAGAAGCCAGTTAATGGACCCACAGATACTAGGCCCTATATTTTTGAGACTATCAAAATCAGATAGTCTCATTTTGATAGTCATGGTTCATGATAATGACTCATGGGTTCCTGATAGTGACCACCAGCATGTGAGCTGATGGTTGTTATCAGACTTTTATCCCTATTACTTGAAAATCAATTTTTTAGATAAAAGCAATAAAACTAACACAGACAGCAAGAAAGATCAGCAGGTATAACAATAACAAAACAATGTTAAGTTTAAATCAAATGATATCCTCAAGTAGTCTTTCAATTTCACTTACTCACCTGCTGTGGTGGCCCCAGTGCCTTCCTCCCAAATCATAAGTCAACCAGCCATGTCCTTTTTAGTTTCGTGTAGAACTACACACGACCAACTGACTTATGATTTTACCTCTATGCACTCACTGCTGTGGAAAAGCAGGCTCATTATAAAACACACAGTTTATGAATTATATGTGAGCTACTCATGGCTTCCTGATAAGTTTTTAAAGTTTTCATGCTCCTTAAAAAGGTGTGCTTGGATCTAAAGACAAATTTGTTTGCCTTTATTTTATATTGATAAACTGAAAATACGGTGGTAACTGATATCCTTTAAATCACGTTCTAAAATGAAGCTTTCTGAATATAAATAGAATAACTGAAAAGAAACAAAATGTGTTTTGTGGTTCCCTCTAGAGTGGAGAACTGAGTTGCAGAAGGCGAAAGAGGAAGGGAGAGTTTTTGCTAAATGACTTTGTACTTTAAATTTTTTTAACTGTATATATATTATCTATGCCAAAATTAATTAATTAAATTTTCAACAATAATATAAAAGAATGAAGCAATCTGGTTATGAGTACTAGTTCCTACATTACCTCACTGGGCAATCTGGGCAACTCACCTTTATGGGCGTCAGGTTTCCTCATGTACGAAATGATTACAATGGCTCCTTTCTAGTGCAATTGTTTTATAACTTATATGTTCAGTAATTACTGATACAATGTTTTCCAAATAGCTTAACTCTATTAAACAATGCAACTGTACTCAACACTATACTTAGAGGCTCTTAGCCTTAGCACATGCATCTATGCATCAATATTTACTAAATTTCCATTAGACTGACTACCAATCTTCAAATTTACTGTGACACTTAAGAATCCAAAATGTCACTGAACAGTTTATAATGGAATAGTTTTAAAAATTTAGTCACTAAAATAAATGCTTGTTAACTCTCAATTCTAAACATTTGACAGTAACAGACAAATGTTCCAAGTGGAAAATAATATACATTACCATATATTAATATAAAAGCCTAGAGTACAGGCATTATACTTTCTCCTCTCTATGAAGATTATTAGTGGCTTCTATTATATAAAACACGAAAGTGAAAATAACCTTTGTCTCTTAGCTTATTTCAACACTGTCAATTAGTACTTTAAAAATAACATTTTCTAAAAGCAATGTATGTTTCACTGAACAAAAATTTAAGAAATATGGGCAAGGAAAGACAAAAAAATCTCACAATTCTACCATCCAAAGGTAACCAATGCTAATATCCTGGTATAAAATATACAGGCACCATCTATAAAATACACGCTTGCAGAATGGAGAACTGATATATTCTGCTGTATAATCTTTTTCTTACTTAACATATTTGAACTTTTCTCAAATTATTAAATAGCAGTCTACAATGAATCACAATTTTTCTCCACTACTTTAATAGTAAAAAAAAAAATCTGTTAGAAAATCATTAGTGACCACCAGCATGTGAGCTGATGGTTGTTATCAGACTTTTATCCCTACTACTTGAAAGCTGGTTTAAGAGCAAGGCCCCTCTTAACACCAGCTAACTTCCCCTTCAAAATAAAAGGCACGGCATTTCTGAAAGGCTTCTGATCCCAGAGTTAAAGATTCTGCTAACATAAAGTAAAATTCATTACAGATATTACCATTCCCTTCAGGCTCTTCTGGGTTGTTTTCTAGCTTGTCTTAGAAAAATAAGAAAGTACATTAAGGTGTGGCTTTGTTCTATGACTTGTTGGCTTGGTCCCATTTGTGTGTTTTAGTATTGAAATTGTCTTAAAACTGTAGAGCACCCAGATAGATGTCATTCTGATGGGCACTATATAAACTGTGAAATAAATATATTTAGAAGTTCTAATTGGAAGGCAAAACAAACTAAAATGAAAGGAAAAATAATGATGCTGTAGTTGTTACATACACATGTTGTTTAACACAGGTTTGGAACCTGCTTTATAAGGTGCACTTTAAATTACAGGCTGTAAAGTAAGATTAAAAAATACAAACTGGAGTGGTATAAAAAAACACATTATTAATATTGATTACAGTCGATTTTTAAGGTTAAAAAGCAGTGCTTTAATTTTAAAAAAGAAATCTGCAACAGGTGGTGAGTGAGTTGCAATTAGTAAAAACTTCTGGCAGAAACATACCATGTAGTAATCACAATGATCTTGGCTTGTAAGATGCTACTTAACCTTTTGCAAAAAATAATGAAGCAGTATGATGCTACTGGAGTTTATAAAAAAGGTCATTATCACAGGCTAAACAGGTCCAATAATATATTCTCTTGGAACATGCAAGTACGGGCTTGTCTGTACCCAGTCAAAACCACTGGTAGCTTATTTCATACTCATTATACTTTGCAGTTTTCCTTGACTTGCATTTTTTTTTTTTTTTTTTTCAAATCACACCTCAATCCTTTAAAACAAAACACTTCACTCTGATGAAGATTTTGGATGAGTGACTGCCACAAAATTAAGCATTTAAAAGTATAAAGTTATCAAAGTGTAACCAAGGCTTAACCATGGTTAACTGTCAAAGCCATAACTCCCCAAAGATAACCTCATGACAGAGCAAGGTTTCAGAAGGGAGCAGCAATAACTACTAAAATGTCTTTGTTTTATGTATTCTACTTAACCAAACGTGGTATTTCTGCCCATTTAATTAATCTTTAGAGAAGTAGTTAACTAGACAGACACAGACTGTGGTGCATTTAAAAACACATTTAAAATAATTTTTGCAGACAATACAGATTTGTATAAAAACACCATGGCATGTGAATGATACAAAGAAAACAGTCACTCAAGAGGATATTAAGTGTCTGAATACCAGTAACTGCAATTAATGGTAACTGATTATCACAATAAAAAACAAGATATAAACTCTCATCACAAGTAACATATGGAGGTCTTTTATAAGGTTTATTTTAAAGGTGGGTTTTTTAAAAAAGTAAATTTTAAGTATATTTAAGAATTATTTCTAGGGATATCTTAAAATATACAGCAATTTCTCCATTGTTTTCTGCTATGAAAAATACCTACTAATCAAGCAATGATAATAGTTATGTCCTTCACCTGAAACTCCTATTGGTCCTTCTCTATAATGTCAACCATGCAAAGCCAGAATGCTTTCAAGATAAAAGATCTACTATGCTCCCAAAAAGGGTGTCCTCAAATACGATAGGAAAATTTAAAGACCCCATTAAAAATTGACTCACATATGAGCAAATATTTCCACAATTCTCTTTTAAAACAAAAGAAAAATTAATTTGCAAGCAAATTAAAATACTAAGAATTAGAACTTAAAAGACTACTTATAGCAGGCTTTTAACATGTAAAACAGAGTTTTAACACATTATCAAATATAGGTAATACCTGGATAGATGGCTTGTTTAAGTGACCCAGATTTGAAGTTGTTTGTCTTGGTTCATGTCCTAAGACCATCATATTAGCATTGATCAGTCTGAAGGCATCAATAACAACCTGTAAAAACAAGGTGTCAAGTCAATTCTTTTTTTAAAAGCAAGTGATAATGCCAAGCAACAGTGGACAAGGCATGATCAACGTGCATCTGTTTCTGGACTATATCCAGAAAATCATTTAATTATAATATTAATAAAAAAGAACCTCCTGCTGACTGTGCCATCAGCACACCACCCTCTATCTTGTAATGTAAGGTGACACCAATTATTGCAATTTTCATGAAACAGTAAAGAAAAAAATTAACTTTGCATCTTTATTATTGAAATCTGTCATTACTAAACTTACACCAAACAGCCTTCACTGGTGTGCATATGTTTGTCACCTAAATTTTACCTAATCAAAATGAATGACAGAGAAACTAAAACTGAAAGTGAGCACAAGTTAAGGGACCACATCTAAAGCCCAGCCCTGTCACATCAATTACACCACCACAGTACTTGAAATGACAACAAAATTACAGCCAGCAAGGCACTTGCCCACGTATTCTCTTCTAGTCAGATACCTTTTACTTCTTGTGACTATGAAAGACTTATACCTTGTCTGATGGCCTTAAATGTCCAAGCCACTGTCAAGTATAGAAGGCACAATATAAGAAAACCAAGGTCATCCATGCTTTAAGCCAAGAACATGGTATGGAATGATAAGGTCCTAAATTCATGGTAAAGAAATTATAATAGGTATATTCTTTTTGTGTGTACAGAAATACTTCAAATTCTACTATGATACAATAACATCTGTTAGCTCTTACATATAAAGAGATTGACAAGAATCACATACTTGCTAAAGCTTTTCAACACTGTAAAGTTTTATGTAAAGTCACGTGACTTTAAGACAGATTGCCACTTGAAGGGAATTTAACTGAATAGATTTATCACATAAAACAATCTTAAAGCAAGATAGTATAGTAACAGAGTATTTCTATATTTTGCCTTTAAAAGTGCTGAACAATCAATGTTTTAAAACCTGTGTCAACTAGATTTGTTCTTATTTGTACAATTATTACTTGAGGATATTAAGAGATTAAAAATAGTTAAGCCAACCAAATCTAATCAAGTCTGAAAATTCTGTTTGTAATAAGTATTACTGCATGCTGTATGCTAAAGAACAAGATTTAAAGAAAGAAATCACCCTTTGTAAAAGATTGCTATGATGGGACCAAAGACAGTAACAAAAAATACAAACCTAGACTAAAACATGATGACAAGTGAATCAATCCAAGTTTCTGTCTACTCATTTGGCCTACAGTATCAACTCTGAATTTTACTTTTATTTTAAACAGTTAATATTTTCCCAAAGATTCATTCCTCTTGCATCAAAATAAAGCCAAGTATCCCAAGAACATGAATGATTTAATGGTTTGTGAAAACTTTTTTCTTTTTATACAATAACCTCAATCCACACTTAACTTTCATGTTTATATATAAATAAATATGGCCTACATTGCTTATACTTAAAATTTTTTTCTAAACATATTCTTTTTTAAAAAAAGCAATAAAAACAAGTACTAATAGCAGACATATTTTAATCAGATGTTATCATAAATAACTTCAAACAATTGTTGAAAATATAGAAGTAAAATTTTCTCACACTCATACTAAATAAGATAAAGTTAAAATGTTGGCAAAGGAGGAAGAAGGTGACCATTTTCAAAGATAGGTATATAACTTAAACACAAAATTAAGAATTGCCACCCTAACCATTAATGGTAAATATTTAAGAGCAAAGCATCATTTTGGTCCGTTTCAAGATTTCAGTAAAATCATTTATGAGAGGGAGAAAAAGCTGCTACAAAACTATGAAAATTTCATTATATAGCACAACAAAATTCCTGTATACTTTTTTATAGTGAATGCTTTCAAACTAAAACAGCAGACAGCTATTTTACTTGTAGAAGTCTGTATTATTTCTCTGAAATATTATAAGCAGGTGTGAAACTTCATAAAAAGGAAATGAAAATACCAGTTAAGTAGGTATCATGATCTGTTAAAAACAAATTTTTAAAATTTTCTTAAGAAATTAAGAGAAAAATTCAAGAACTTAATAAAATGACATGCTTTCATTGACAATTCCTGAGTATCAATGATGGCCTATAGAAAATGACTACTTTACACTAAGATTAAAGGAATTTGCTGCCATCACTATAGCAACTGTCTTAAGGAAACGAACATGTTCAACAACCTGCAGACCAAAATTAGATTTAGTATGCAATAAAATATAAACATGGCAATATAGTCTACATTTTAATTTTTGTATAATTTTATCATTGCTTTTTGCACTGTGAAAATAAGTGGATTTATCCTTGAGAGCAACCTATCAAAATAGACTCATTAATGTCCAGTGCACTAATGAGCAACGGGTGAAGAAGGTGTTAATTATGCCACAGTAAGATTTAAAAAAAAAAAAAAAAAAAGCCCTAGTGAGCACTCGATGGTGTGTATAAGCTGAAAGCGTTTCTCCATGTTTGTGTATTTACAGCATGATGCAACAGAATGACAGCAAAATGATCACTCCATGGTTAAAAACAGAAATCTTAGATACAACACACTGAACAAAGAACCCCCAAGAATTAATTAAGGTATGGGTGGGTAGGGGAAATAATCCATTTTTTTGAGCTCTCTAAATTTTCTAAACAGTTCATTCTGAAGTATATAGACATTAAATTAGTTCAGTTTGTATCTTATAAACTAAAGCAGTAATTTAACCAAAAAACTTTACACAAAAAGTATCTCCTTAATAACAAAAACCTCTGAGTAAAGTATGAAGAATATTTTCAGTAATATGATGCTAGACTTTGAAAAATTCCTTTCCATACTGAAGGCCTACACACCACATTGAGTCTCTATTCACCAGCCTGACCATTTAATTTTTTCTGGTACAAGTGCCTTGAGACTTTTCAGAGGTCACTGCAACAGTAGACAGCTTATAACAAAACCATTAGCAGTTTGGCTAGCTTAGGGAAACCTCTTACTTTCCTTTTTTGTTTATTATCACTGCATGAATCTGCAGCATATGATAGTTTATAATTTCTCAGGCTTGTTAAATTCATGTTAAAGGTCTGTTTTCTTGTTGAATAAATTTTGTTCATATAATGCTGCCTATTTCATACACTCAGTCTTTAATAGCACCTTTGGTCTATGCGCAACTCACAGATCAAAACAGAGGACTAAAATAGGGGTTGATGATGCTATTTACATGTGTGATTCCTGCTGTCTTCTTGTTAGTAGCTTTAATATAATAGAAGACCTTGTCTGTTTTGTAATTAACACATCTTTACTGGAGAGATATTTGGAAGTGATTGCTGTGAATATACTGGTTAGTAAAATAAACACAATCACACACCACTTTCTGTTATCAGACAAATTTGTGAATTGTACACATTATACTCCAGATCAACAAACTGTGATATAACAGCCAAGTAGAAGACACATATTTATATAACCCTTTATTTTTCTGAAAATATGTATTCACTCTGACCTTGCAAATATAATTAGCTTGTGGGATGTGCAGATTTCAGTACCATGGTTGCTTTACTAATTGCAACTCTTGGAAATAGATACTAAATATTTGGAAGCTGCCAATACAAAATAAAAACTGCATGTTTTTTGTACATCTGTCTTAGACTATAAAAGCAAAATAGTTTTAAAAACAATACTGAGTTCCATATTTATTCCAAGCATGCCCAAGGGTCAAGGATCTATCATTTCATTTTAATGACGAATCTGGTTTATGACTTAAAACTCAGTCTAATCCATAATTTTTTGGCTTCCTTCATGAGTAGAATACAGTTCATCCAATATGCTATTTATTTTAAAATTCATGTTTTCACATCAACTGCTAGGTCACTGAAAGACTAGACTAAATTTCTAAAGCCCCAATCTACAGTTCCCAATTTTTACATCCAAAGGAAGCTATTTTTAAGCAAAGCTCTTCAAATTAGTTTAATACAAAGGTGTTTTAAAGAAAAATACACAAACACTTCTGGCAGTAGCTGTAATTTTTTTCTCTCTCTCTTTTCAGTAGTTGCCTTTGGTCCAGTTGTACTCATATCACAGTCAATGATTATGGGTATTTACACAGAGTAGAACTAATGTTTTAAGAATTTATAATGCATTCATTTTCTTGAGCTTAAAAATGAAACAATAAGAATCTTCCATAACCTCAGGTCAGCTCACTATATATATAATATATATTATATATGTATGCTTATATATTATATATAATAAAAATCATTCAGTTCATCATATATAGATGAACTGTAACTTGTATATATGTGATGAACTAAAATAATTTTTAAAAACTTGAAAAAATTTTTAAGACCTCAAAATCAATGTCAAACACTAAAAAGAAAAAAAGTAAAAATTCAGTTACTAGATGACATATTTTAAAACATAAAACCATCACTATGTAAAGTAAATCTCTAAATGATTATAAAAATGAAAGGTGTGGAAAGAAAGGCAACCCATATCAAATACTCTTTATCACCTAGAAATGACCTGTTATCAACTGCTTAGGTTGTTTCTAGATTCTTTAAAAATTAAGAGTGCATGTGACCTGGGAAGTACTGCTGGGGTTTGTGACCATTTCGTTACTTCTGCTGCCATGCACTGCCAGACATCTATAAGAGAAAAACATCTTATGTCTCTTGTAAGCCCACAGCATAAAAAATTCAGAGAAATCTTACTTTTTATGCCATTTCCAATGAAAAGCACTAAGAACTAAAACTGACTCATGCCAAATGCATATCACTGAATTGCTGTGATTTCTTAGTCTCAAGTTTGCAACACGGAAATTATTTATAAAATGTCAATTTTAGCTCTGGAAAAGAAATTCCTATGTGTATGTACATTTTCTTTCTTCATCCTCGGAGAATTGCTTACTGTAGCTAGAGATCTGTAGTACAACTTCAGTATATTGGGAGAAAAGGGGGATGGGGTGTAACTTGCATAATTTACTTTTTTTGACAAGTGAAGACATGCATCAAAATTCAAAGAGTAAATCCACAAGTTTTGAACATATATGCTTTAATGAAAACAAATCGATCTTTAGAAACTAGTATGGTAAAAGGTAATTAGACATTTTTAGATTCATGAAACACTGGGAAAGGAATTTACTTAAGTTATAATAAAAATAAAGTTTCACAGAATTTTTTCAACATATGCATGTAGTCAGTATGGTGTAGAGGTTTAAATGCTTGAGGCACTCTGGAGTCAATCCTGCCTAAGTTAGAATTCTGGGTCTATCACTTACTAGCTAAGGGACCTCAAACAAGTTATTTAACCCTTCAATTTCTCCATTTGCTCATGAATGACGATGCCTCATAGACTTGGTAATAAAATAATATATGTGTTTCTGCCACTATAGTTTTCACTGTTACTAACTGTGGCAGTGATGGAGTTGCCCAGCCCAGATCTTTCAACAGAACCTGCTGTGGAGTGCATGACTGACTCACAACCTCCAGCTTTTACACCTTTGGATCCACTGGGCATTCACACCAGGTCATACTTCTCCTGGGCAGCTCCCAGCCAACAACTGAACACAGCAGTGGTACTAGAACCTAGTCATTCCTGCCAAATAAGGGATTCCTGTAAAGGCTAATTTTGGCTCAAGGACTCCCCAGCAGCCTGGCTGAAATTTTCTGAGCACTAGCTACAGTCTGTGGCTCTTCTACCCAATCTACCTTCACTTTCTCCTCTTGCAGGGTCAAACCTTCACCGCTGTCTGAAGGCTCTCCCCTTTCTCCAACATGGGTGTCTCCCCCAATAAATCTCTTGCATGTCTAATTTCATTTTGGCATCTGATCCACAGAGGACCCAAACTGATACAGTTAACAAAGCAGACTACTGGTATCATGAAGAGTGTTAACATTGGAAAAAAGTTACCCTAAAAATCAAGTTATAACTATAAATTTTGCTTCAGGAGACACCTGAAGTATTAAAAAAAAAAAAGGAAATTAGAGAGTGACACTTTAAGATGTATTTCCTTAGGGAAATTCCTGATTACCATAAGAAAGCGTATAGTTACACTGAAGGTTATTATCTCTCTTTTAAAAATGACTGAATATGCCTAGAATCTTGATACTACTCCTGCATGATCAGTGTTTCTAGACTCATAAGTGACAAAGAGTGAGCTTAAAATTGAACTCCTCAGGGGACTACTAATAAGCTACAAGAGACTATCACCTATGGATCACTAATCTGATATCAATTCTATCTAGGGGCTACTCAGTCTACATCAAATGGAACCAGTGACTTCAGATCCCTTTCTAGTGGAAAAATTAAAACAACTGGTTTGTCTGTTGGCAATTCCACATACAGCAAAGGAATAAAGGGCCCTAGAGAACAAAGATGGGCTCAACTATGTTAGCATGGCAGTAGAGCATGTGGATGAGAATAAGGGATGTATATACATTGCTTATGCTATAACACCACATTCAAAGAAAAATACAAAGTATATCCACTGAACTACTATCTCTCAATAGGCAAAGGCATTTTAGTAGGAAAAATATGTAAAGGCCAATTACTTTGCTGTGTATCACTTTTGTGTATTTTTATTTTGCTTATCAATTAAATACTATATAGAAATTATCTTGCTAATCGTCTCAACCAAGTTTAGGTATTAATATTATGAATTTATGGATAAGGAAACTGCATTGTAGAGAATTTAAATCAATTAAATGAAATGACACAACCTAAATGATACCACTATGATTTATACCTATACAGCCTGTCAAAGCCAGTACTCTTCATCATCAAGCTGTTTGTTATAATAGCTGTCCTGACACAAAAACAAGAAAGGAGTACTACTATGTTCAGTTACTCAACAGCAAGGTTTGTGTCTCATTCGTCACTGAATATCCATTCTATAACAAAGTAAGTGGCACGCAAAATAAGTGTCTATTGAAATGAAAAACTAAAAAAAAAGTACTTTTGGTTACTATGCTATAGAAATTTTTACCACTTATGTTTATTTTTCCTGAAAAAAAGGAAAAGAAAAGAAAAATATCCATTATCTATAAACAAAATCTAATCACTAGCTTGTTAACAATATAGTCTTTACTTATCACTGCTCAGTTCTGAATTCATGAAATACTTTTTTGTGACCTGCTAAACTGAGAAACTCATAGACCACTGACTTGTATTTAATTTGGATTTAAAACTACATATGGTAAAGCTATCTGGAATGTGAAAAGTGACTGTAAGCATCTATTAATCAGCTTACTAGTAGCCTAAAAATCACAACCGAGGGATCAATTATGACTTTGAAGAAAATTTACCACTTCATTTCTACCCTCTTCAGGAAATTACAAGGACAAGAAGACATTAAACCTGACAAAACTAAGTCCCAGGTCCAGAAATATCCTCGCAACTAACAATGGCTAACGTCACATCTAGAATGTGATCTTTAAAAATTAAAATATATAGGCTCTGAAAAGGCCTCTCAATCAAAGTCATAGTTTCCACGTTTCCACTTGCTAGTTCAAAACTGGCATTAAGGATAGGGAGTAGATCATATTCTTCTCTATAACTCCAATGTACTCTTGGCATAAAGTAGTGATCAACAGGTGTCTGTTGAACTAATGACCAGGGATAATTAGATGACTACAGAAAGAAAAGCATTCAAGAAGAGAGAGTCAATAAATAATATTCTTACAGGTAATGAATGATGTATTTTTACTCAAACAGTTGGATTCAAACTAATTTGAAGCACATTTACATCATTCAAAATGCACAGTAAGTAGTAAAGCATAACAAATTAGCTCAGAGATTATATTATTAATCTAGAAGCTCTAGGTTAAAAGAAATCCATAGGAATTCTTACCTCCATATACGACTTATGCTCTTAAAATTTTTAAAGTAAAATTATTTCTACATTCCTAGCTGACAATTCCTTATAT
This sequence comes from Rhinopithecus roxellana, assembly GCF_007565055.1. Classification (NCBI taxonomy): domain Eukaryota; kingdom Metazoa; phylum Chordata; class Mammalia; order Primates; family Cercopithecidae; genus Rhinopithecus; species Rhinopithecus roxellana. The sequence goes on from NC_044562.1 coordinate 103,384,019, forward strand.
CAGCTAAATAAATGTGATAAACTATTACACGTGTTTCTATCATAAATAGTATAGGAACATTAATACCTGTAATATTTTCTTAGGCATCCTCACAAGATCTGAGAGTGTTCAAACTGATAATAAGAGTGAAAGACAGGAAGCAAACAAAAGATAATACAGTAACAAAACGTGTTCCAAGAATACCTTGGAAGGGTATGCTCACAGAGCTATGTCAGGAATGGAAATAGATTTTTTTATGCATTCTATTTCCTATTTTTCTCTTTTTGCCTGGAAAACTAGACAAAGAAAAGGGGTGTGCATGAGTGTGTACAGTTTATCATTAGGACTACCCAGCCCTAGCTGACACTTGTGGGATACTGATCAAAAAATAATCTTATAAATATAACAGCTGTGCTAAATATCTTTTCCTACTTTTAGAAGACAAATGACATATTAAACTTGAACTCTAGCTCTAATTTTACAGGGTTCAAACTGACCAAGGATAATGTTCATAAGTAAACTGGCTAACTGACCTTGTCAATCACATGTTCCAGTTATTTAATAAATGACTCTATGCTAACATATAAAAAATTAATAAATGTCACAAAATTAACTGCAGTTGTTTGGATATGCTAAAAGCTAAAAAAAAATAGAACTGGTAATGGCTGAACACTGATGCAAATTCATTCCTCAATTTTATTTTATAAACATTTATGAAAAAACTATTGCAATGCACTAAATTCCAAGATATTGGTATCTCTCCTCAAAGACATCTCAGTCTTGTGGGGAAGACAACACAGACAGATGAATAAAACACAAAATGGTTAAGTGCAATACATTAATCACCTCATAGGCCCAAGTTTCTTTTTTTTTTTTTTTTTTTTTGGAGACAGAGTCTGGCTCTGTCGCCCAGGCTGGAGTGCGGTGGCCGGCTCTCAGCTCACTGCAAGCTCCGCCTCCCAGGTTTAAGCCATTCTCCTGCCTCCGCCTCCCAAGTAGCTGGGACTACAGGCGCCCGCCTCGTCGCCCGGCTAGTTTTTCGTATTCTTTAGTAGAGACGGGGTTTCACGGTATTAGCCAGGATGGTATCGATCTCCTGACCTTGTGATCCGCCCGTCTCGGCCCAAAGTGCTGGGATTACAGGCTTGAGCCACCGCGCCCAGCCTCCAAGTTTCAAAGTAATATATTCACTTCAGTTTCATCAGCATGCCCAAGGAAAATATCTTAGAAAATGGTAAGTGCTAAATAAAAGTTGGCGAATCAGAAGAGTATTCCTAGATTAATTAGCATGTACAAAATATAAGAAGGGAAGACTTCATTTCTTTTGTAGTCATTAACATCTTCCTAAATGTAGCAAATTAGAGATTAATTTATAGGCTTGTTCTTATCAAAATTTGCAGAAACATTCACATTCTATTTTTTTAATATTCTAGTTCTTGATCCTTTTTTTTTTTTTTTTTTGAGATGGAGTCTCGCTCTGTCACCCAGGCTGGAGTACAGTGGTGTGATCTCAGCTCACTGCAACCTCCAACTCCTAGATTCACGCCATTCTCCTGCCTCAGCCTCCCGAGTAGCTGGGACTACAGGCGCCTGCCACCACGTCCAGCTAATTTTTTGTATTTTTAGTAGAGTCGGGGTTTCACCGTGTTAGCCAGGATGGTCTCGATCTCCTGACCTCGTGATCCACCCGCCTTGGCCTCCCAAAGTGCTGGGATTATAAGCGTGAGCCACCTCACCCGGCCATTCTTGATCCTTTTAAGTATGAATTATGTTAATCTTCAGAATAAAGTATCATTTATTGCACACCTCCTAATATGACATGTGTACTCTAATCTCTACATATATTATCTTATGATAGTTATAATGCTATGAAATAGGTACTAAGAGGCCGGGCGCGGTGGCTCAAGCCTGTAATCCCAGCACTTTGGAAGGCCGAGACGGGCGGATCACGAGGTCAGGAGATCGAGACCATCCTGGCTAACACGGTGAAACCCCGTCTCTACTAAAAAATGCAGAAAAACTAGCCGGGCGAGGTGGCGGCGCCTGTAGTCCCAGCTACTCGGGAGGCTGAGGCAGGAGAATGGCGTAAACCCGGGAGGCGGAGCTTGCAGTGAGCTGAGATCCGGCCACTGCACTCCAGCCTGGGCGACAGAGCAAGACTCCGTCTCAAAAAAAAAAAAAAAAAAAAGAAAGAAAGAAAGAAATAGATACTAAGATTCCTGTTATATAGAGGAAAAATCTGAAGCTCAAGAAAATTAGGTAACTTGTTCAAGGTCACACTGCAAAAGAGGAGATAAAAATGGGATTTTAATGCAGGCCTGACCCCTAAGTCTGTGTTCTACATTACTCTATGCCCTGGCTATGGCCTACTACTAATGTAATATAATATATTATATATATATGTATATATATAGAGAGAGAATATATATATATATATACACACACATAGATATATAAAATAAGAAGCTCAAAACAAGACTAGGATTTGAGTAAACTATTTGAGTACTTAAAAACCTTCGCCATCTTAAAACTTTCTAATATAAAATTTCTTGGAAAAGTAAAATATTTGCTACCCACCCCTAAAAAAAAAGACACAACCTTCTAGATATCTGAAAATAAAGGGTACGCTCTTACAACATTCATTCGCTAACTTTTTTTTTTATTTTAATTTTTTTTAAAACTAGAGACAGAGTTTCATCATGTTGCACAGGCTTGTCTCAAACTCCTGGGCTCTAGCATTCCACTCACTTAGGTCCCACACAGTGCTGGGATTACAGATGTGAGCCATGGTACCCGGCCACATTCCCTAACTTTCTTCCTGCATTTGTATTTATTCTCCAAAGCCCCATCTTTTGTAAAATGCTAGTTGTTTAAACAAATTAAAACCAATGAAACCACTCCTTTTACATTCTAATACCTGTGGAAAAAAGAATGAACGAAGAGGTTAGTACCACTTGGAATGATATTGTTTCTACATTCTTCCCATGCGGTACAAGCTCCTCTTTTTTGAGTGATGTCCCGCCTACCTCTCAAAACTCAGCCCAAGCTTTATTCTGTGCAACCTACACTGATTTTTCTCCCTTCTTCTAATTTTAATTTACATTTACTGTGTTTGCTATACAAGTAATACTTTATTGTATACTGGCACATATAAAATTCTGAATAAGTATTTGTTGAATTATTTCTTTCTCTAGCAACCAATTTAATACTTACAGAAACAAGCAATTTCAGTATATTTTGTATCAGTATGCAAAATATCAGTATAGGTTATCAGTATATAATTGGCAGAATGAGATCTTGCTCACTACTAACGCTAAATGTATATAATTTATCTTCTCAAAGAAGACAAAGACCATTTTTTAAAATTTATTTTGTACTTTAGAATCATTAGCATACAGATCAGGGATCCTTAAGAAATACCTGCAGATAAGCTGAGCTACAGTTAAATAAACATCACATTTTTTAAAGTCTATTGAGTGTTTTGATCAGATTAAATAAAAATGTTTCAAGAAAACCTAACCAGTGGAAGACACATTTGGACACAGTCATTTCTTTTTTTATGTTTTCAAAACAGAGAACAGACACAATGATTGTTAGGAGTTAGTTAGCTGGTAACAACTGAGCATTTTACTAATAGGAACCCCATCAACGAAAATGAGTTCTCTAAAGCAGTAATGCTTTTTAATAAATATATTACAATATCCTAATTAAGTTGTATGCTAGTTTTATGATTTTGCCCAAAGTGACCATTCTTTTTGCCTCAAGAAAGAAGTATAGTCACATTACAAGTTGAATTAACTTCTAAATTTGCTGCTGGATCTAGTTGTGGGCTGAGTATACAAGATAATAAAACATTCAGCAAGAGGTCCCCACTGTGCCATTTGAGAACTAAAGTTTAAAATATGTAAATATGTATATTTTACAAATGAACTAAATGGTACAAGCAGATCTTATAAACTATTTCCCTGATTAGAGCAGAACTCACTGGTAACTTCTGTGAGCTTACTCTCCATTTAAATTATGAGTGCAATTACCATTGGTTTTCACCTGTATCATTTAAAAACATTTATAGTAGGGTTACAGATTCTTTATCATATAGTGTACTTCATTATTTATGTTAATTTCAGTGTTTACTCCTAGGGATGTCACAAAAGTCAACAGGAATAAATCTGTCTAAATTGTTTTTTTAAATTAATGGAACAACACATTTTAAAAAATCAATTAATATATAATACATAATACCTAGAGAAAACTATGGAGAACTTAGAGGAAATGTACAGCTCTTTCCCCTGACTTATGCTGAAGAGAATGACACCTATCCACAGTAACTTAAGGAATGGCCTCACAATGACCTCTGGTATTCATTTTGCATTCTGCAGTTACTCTGATTATATCATTCATAATGGTTTAATATTAAAGAATTAAAGAGTCATTAAAAAAGCCTGAGCTCTGAAATTTTACAGAACTGGATTCGTATCTTTGTTCTAATGCTAACTCATGGTCTGACTTTGGCAAAGCAATCTCCTTGGCCCTAATTTTTTTTTTTTAACCGCTAATAACATGTTACATAGTAACAGGTCCTATCTTTAGGATTATAACAAAGAATAAATAAGTTGAAATGGTTATTCATAATACCTGGCTCACAGCAATTATTCAATAAAAAATGTAATCAAGTCACCATAAAAGAAAATCAAACTAATTGTGAATGAATTGAGATTACCAAGAAAGAATCCAGGTTTATCTAATTTCTCAAAGACAGAAATATTGGAATTTATAAAGATGGAAATATACAAAACGTTCAAGAAAGGTTTTAAAAAAAGTGAACAGAGACCCAACTTAAATCATTTATATATAAAATGTCATTTTAATTCTTGATCTAATCATAGCCTTACTAAATATTTTGACAGCTTTCATAAATCACACACAGGGAAAGGAGAGGGAGACTCTTATGCTATTCTTCATTTTTATAAGTTTATATTCATAAGTATCATGATTTAACTAAAACACTCTAAGGATTTACTAGCATTTAATCTGATTCATAGTGATGAGAGGACTTGACACTGAAAGAACCATAAATTACAATCAAACTCTGACTCCTTAAAGATGAAGTTGCATTACTGACAAAGAACTGGATCCTTATTTCAGGAGATGTAATAGTATGAATCTAGACATTAGGTCCAACAAGTGATGCAAATCATCAATGATAGGTATTTACACTAAATTTTTTCAAAAAGATTTCTTCCTAATATACAAAAGTAGACAGTGATACATATGACTTCATAAATTTTAGATATATTATTTTTAAAAACTAAATTTAACATTGTTAAGACATGTGATGAATGCATATTATTAAATGAAATTCATCATTTTAATATAAATTACAATTAATTAGAAATAATGAAAATTCCAATATTATACAACACTTAAACTAGGTTTGGAAACTAAAATTGCCATACATACTCATTTATTTACATTTACATTTATTTACTGTATTTTGAGAATGCTTTCTTTCATTGTGTTTGTTTTTACTTTCCTTTTTCAAAGTAGCCACCATCACATTAGTCAAGATATCATAAAACCTAAGTTAAGCTAATACTACGAAACAGAATTCTAGTTATATTTAAAATTAAGCTTTAATTATTACTTGTAAATATTGTGGTAGGGGACTTTGTTAGATAATTGTTATATTTGTAAAACAGTAATCGTTACTTAAATGAATTACTTACGAGTTACTAAAAAGGTACCTTAAAATACAGAATTAAACTTAAGAGGTATTATACTGTAATTCATAAAGCCAGTAACAATCAAGGATTTTTCAACCTCTTTTATCTAACCCATTTAGTTAAAAAAAAGTAAATAAATTGAAATATAGGCATATAGCAAGAATCAGAAGCTATCCATTCTGAATGGTCTAGTATATCAGTTTCTATTATTGTTTTTGTGGATAGTTTTTGCCTCTGAAAAGCTAAATCACACCTAATAAGATCATGATTTAGAGAAGACCTCAATTTTTATACATGATAATGGTATGATGTCAGAAAACATTCAACTTCAAATTTATGACAGATAAAAACTCCATGTTTTAACAGCCATGTTTAGTTTGTTTGAGCTGGTGAGCAGATATAAATGTAATCTGCACTACTATCAAACTCCAGGTCTGATAGATAACAAGCTAATATTTACTTCTAAGTGCTCTAAAAATTATTTGTAAAACCTGCATAAAAAGGATTGCATAAATATATTGTGATTTTTAACAATTATTCTACACTACAATGGAAGTACATGCTCAAACAAGACACCTCAGCAGTATTTTAAAGCAGTAACCACCTAGCCAATTTCTGTATGTTCTGTAGTTTTTCTAATCCACTCTCCCTGTGGTTGAGCAAAATCGAATTGCCTCTCACATTTGCAGACAGCTCTGTGAAGGTGATAATAGAGCTGCTCCCTGCTGTCATGAGGCAGGAAATAGGAAAATGGCATATGGGGCTAGAAAGAAAGAAATGAAAAAAAGAAAGAAAGAAAGAAAGAATGAACAAAAAAAGAGAAAGAGAACTAAACAAGAACAAAAGGGGTTTCAACAAAGAACTATAACCCAATATGCTTTCCAAGTTAATCTGTTTTCAGAATTATTTAGCATATTTAATCATTCATTTGCATCCTCACTCCAGAAACGTGAATGGTTGATACCAAGTCTTTGGGCAAGTTTTCATTGTCTAAAATATTTGGAAAACACAACTCCAGAATATGTCCTGCACAATGTCTGCAAAACAATGCCCTTTAAATAGATTTTTAAAATGTTCTGCCAATTCCAAATTCATCATTTGAAAATAAAGGTAAAGCAATGTTTATTTAAATATTAATAAAATGTTTATAGCAGGCTTTGAGTATGGTTTAACTTTCCTAATTTTATGAAATTCAAAAAATTTAAAGATAAATATTCATGACAATTACACAAGTGATTAAAGAAGAAATCTCTAAATAAATTGCTAATAATACCAAGACACAGTTATCAACTTGTAAAGTTTTTTTGTTTGTTTTTTAAGTAAACAGATAGCAGCTTTCTGTGTAATTAAGAATCCTGCTTTGAACAAAATGGATTTTTATTTAATGTATCTGTAAACAGAATGTGGCAGTAGATGGCAATAAAGATAGAAGCTACTCTACCTTTCCTTTTACACTCTGAATGGGATCCACAACCACTGCCACAGCTCTCTCCGACAAGGCTTCAAAGCTCTGCTGAGTGTTGATATCCACACCAGAAAGCCAACAACCAAAGCCAGGGTGACTGTGATACCAACCAACAACCATCTCCGGCCTGAAACAAAGAGGGCATTCAGATGCTCAGAACAGAACAAGTAATACATTTATGATATGAAAAGAAACAACACACTAACGGGGTATAAATTAAGAAGAGATGAAAAACACACAGGTGTGAAAAAGCACCATTAGAAACCCTGAAATTGTACACCATATTATCCAGAAAACATGGAAATGAATATGTGTGACAAAGGAGTACTATCATTAAGAGATGCACATTAGCAGTGGTAGATAAGGCTTTCAGTTTTTCACCTTGTTACCACAGTTTCTCAGAGCCAGTTTTTAGCCTTTCAGCATTCAAGTAAATATCTACTCTTTAACTCCTTAGCTCTGGGAGTTGGATTTTCCAGGCACAGAGTACATTTTTAACAATGGACACCAGGATCCACTGTTATGAAAGGATTAAATATCAATTAAACCAGCAGAACTAGGAACTCAGTCAAAAACCAATTTGCACTGTTCTGCTCAGCTGCTGAGCCTTTTGCTAACATTAATTTTGAAGTTTTTTCCACAGTAGAAGAATTTGAGCAAGAGAATGGTAACTATTGAGAGATTTGGTCTGAGGAAAAAAACTTCAGAATATTTGGATTATACTTTCTCCGTCTTTAAAACTATGCCTACAAACATAATTAAATATTCATAATCTCATTCAGTTGCAGCTCTCAAATACATGGAACATACAAGCTCTTTCAATTATAAGTGACTAGACAGTAACTCCATATGCTAAACAGAGGGAAGCTACAGCCCAAGCTTACTATGTGACAGTCAAGAATTTTAACATGAGGCAGTTCTCTGATGGGCAAATTTCTCTGGTTCTAAAGGGAAGACATACTAGACAGGCGGCGCATGGCACTGATATTTACAGATACTTTTATGTCAACTACGTGACCTCTTTTTCTAGAAATGATATTGATGAACATCTATAACTTTGAGGTATGTTTCTATAAATATTTCCCATGATTTCTTTAGCTGATCACTTAAAATGCTTACCTTCCTGTCTGTTTCAACATATCCAACATTTTAGCTTGGAACACTGGATCAACTGCCTCCACACTTACACCCTGATTTAGAAAGAAATAAAAATTATTAATTTTTGTAAATTTGGAAAAAAAAAAAAAGCTTCCCTATGTATATTATTTGGGTTTGCCAAAATCATTTTATAGGTTTTGATACCTACATTTGATACCTCCTCAAGTCATTCAATTATAAACCTCAAACCAATCAAGCTTCTAAAATTGCCAACTAACAAACTGCCATTGGCTATGTATATGTTTACCAGAAATAAGAAAATAATTGAACCAACCATAGCTATTGGTTAGACCTATCTAGGCAAGCATACTTCCTAATGCCATCTTATCATAACTGATGACTAAAATGAGCTTCATCCAAAGTTCTACAAATATTCAGCTACCAAAATGAAGCAGCCTCAAGTCTCTTACGTACAGCATTATTTTGCTAGTTCAACCAAAATAAAATGTTTGAACATGGAAGAATTAAAAGGTTCAGATCATCTCTCTGGCGATAGAGTACTGTCTTTATAGCTCCCAGGGCTTTTTTCTAACCTCAGGAATCTAAATCAAATGTACTTAAAGAAACTAGTTAACATAAGCACTTCCTTCCCACCAAAACAAACAGTACGCATATTGAATTCCAACAGAGAGTACATCCTCAAGAACAGGGGTATGCAATCTGCTGCTTATAGGCTAAGAATGTTTTCGGGTTTTTTCTTTCTTTTCATATATGTACTTTAAAAGGACTGTCTTAAAAAAGAAGAAGAATATGCAACAGAGACATATGTCTTTATAGAAAAAGTTTACTGACTCTGGGGTCAGAAGGAAAACTTTCTAATTCCATGACACTAGGAAATAGAATTAGAGTGAATATAGGGATCAAAATCTTTTATTTTATATTGTCAAACAAGCATTTACATGGAAGTAATGATATTAAAGCCTAAGAACGATGTATTATAATGGATATCTACATAAGTACCCATAACATATATGTCAGTTTTATGTATTTCATGTAGCCTAATATAAAAAGATAGATACACGTAATAAATAGTCTAAGATTTAAATCTAAACCTTTAGTTAACATGTAGAGTGTTTCTCTATTTCCAAATGTATAAAAGAAATATAATGGATATCGAGATGGATAAAATCAGTAGATCCAAATTAGTTTACCTCAACAAATTCATCTATTTAGAGAAAACTTTACATTTATAAATATATTGCATTCTGTAGCAAATATTCTATTTTAAATGCTTATTTTAATATATATACTATATATATTACAGTACTTAAAATTGTAATTTGTTCTCTAGCATCTACCTTATCAAAGTAAACTTACAGAGGCTCGAACAGAACAAACAGCTTTATAACACAATTTCTTTAATCCTTCTTTTACAAGGCTCAGTAAGAGAAATATTGCCTAGCAAAGAAGAAATATCCCTTGGAAAAATGCATGCATATTTTTCTAAACAAACAGGTGAGAAGGATATATGTGTTTTTTTTTGGAAGGCAGATGGAATGGTTATTGTTTTTCGGCTATTTTCTTTCAGTCAAAATGCACATCTATCAACACAAGTTCATCAAACAAAAAGGCAAAACAAAACAAAAATCTCTAGAAAGAATAATGTATTCTATACAGGTAATTTGTATGGAGTACATATATATAAACAAATATAAACAAAATACCATGCCTAGGCAAAAATACTCAGGTTTGCTATTGTTTTGTGTGTGTGTGTGTTTGTTTTTTAACTTAACCTTTTAAATAAAAAAAAGCTTAAAAGTCATTCATCACCATATAGAACATCTTTTAAATGACATATTTCAAAACAATGGGAACAAGACATAAGAACTAGTGTATGTGAGTTGAAAATCTAAGTAAGAGAATCTCAAATCTTTTGAAAACTTGGTTCAAAATCAAACTAACACTCTGCTATTATAGGGTAAGTAACTTTTAAATCCAGTATTTTACCAGTTTAAGCTGAAGGCATGAGAAAATAAATTTAGCATTAGCATCATTCAGTTTGTAGACCTATAAGAAGTTATGCTATGTTTTAAAGATTAATGATTTAATTCAATACAATCTAAAATTTCTATCAAACTTATTATTAATTTTTCCTATTGGAAAGAGAAAATATAATATGATGAGTTAGTTTGCATAGGAAAAGAAAAATGAAAAGAAACACATTTACTTGCAGCAGGCAACCATAAAAGTACTCACTGTTCCTGACTGTGGCATAGCAAACACATCAATCACTCTGACGGTATAATCATCAACAAATTCTCCAAGCATCAAACCCATAACTTCCATTGGAACTCCAGCACGGCCATGTTTTAACATCTGTAGAAAGGAAGAGATGTGGATACAAGCAAAGTTCATTAAGATCTCTGGTTCCTCTTTATAAAACAAAAACCAAATTTTGTTTCAGTGAAAATAAAAAAACTCTTTTTATAAATGTACCTAAAACAATAGCTTATTTATGTCTGAGAGGATTAAGGTGACAAATACTCCAAAGTAAATACTCCAAATGAAAGCAAAAGAGTTCTCTAAAGCAAGTAACTACATTCACTACTTACTTTTAACAGTGCCAGGGAAGAGATATAGACTTGTTCTGCTGTGTCCACTGCAGGAGCATCTGTAGGTGGCCCCTAGAAACAAATACATCAATTATTACAAACACACACAGAGAGTTTATGATTTTAAAATTCAAGTTACATGTGGTATAAACTTGATATTTTTAAAATAGTTTTGAAAAACATGTCAAGTACCCTTTTATTTGGCTACGACACAATCAAAACACATTTGCAAATATCAAACCTGTAGAAAACAGGTAAAACTTAATACTAAGACAAGGGTCTAATGGACACAAAGTTTAAGTCTTTCGGCAATGCCAATCTACCTTGGCTACAAAATGGCTATAATGTACCAATCAGCCACATTTGTTACCACAGTGTGTATATGTGAAATGCTGTTGGACTAGCACAATTAACTAAAGCATCAACATCAAACAGCAAATTCTCTGAGCTTCTTGATTTTCAGCTAAAGACAGCATGTATTAATAGATTAAGGCTATGGGATTCCTCTGCAAATTCATCGCTACAGTGGAGGAGAAGGGGAAAGAAGACTTCTAATCCCTGGGTGAAAGAGCTGTGAACAACATCCTCTGCATGTCACCTAATGAAGCTGTTCCCCTCCCCCTATACAACAACAAATTTAACACAATTGCCCCAGGTGTGAACAAACCAGTTGAGACAGGTATAGCTGATGTGAAAATACTTCCAAAATCCTAACCACTATCTTTAAAACAAGTATTACTACCAATCTTATTACAGGCTAAGGAAGACACTATGCTTCTCCTCTAAGGATTCTATCTTCCTGAAAGGAAGCAAACTTCTCTTGACTATAACATTCAGCTGCACAAGGTAACTTGACATATAGTTCTTACCCTCAAGAGGCCTACAGTCATATAAATGTGATTCTGCCCCACAATTAGTGCACATAGAAAGCTTCTTGTTTTTTAATATTGAACAATCTGGGAAATTAAAAGGAGATATGACATAATTGCCAGGTCCTGTTTTGCTTAAAGTTCCCTTTCCCTGACAGTAACTCTATTACAAATTAGGTAAACAACATGTTACCTTATCCAAATTGTAAGCCATGTTCTCTCTCCCATTTACACTTTTACATACTGAAAGTAAACAATTGCTTTACATTCCATACTTATAGGTCTATGTGTATTTCGTGCTTTTGTGTGGGTGGGTGTGTGGGTGTGTGTGTGTATGTGTGTTAAATTCTATTACTTTATATTGTTTTAAAAGTTCATAATATTTACTGGAAGCATTAAGTATAAACGGTTCTAGAATAAGTTTTCTCTAAATAAAATAATTTTGTTTTTTTATTTACTTCTGTTCAAAGTGGTGGGAAAAATCAAGTCCCTCAAATTTAATTTTCATCATAAATGCCAGGCAATAAAGTTGGAAACTGACCAAATTCTTCATCTATTATCACCTAATGCAGTTTTATTGCTTATTTTTCAAATAGCTAAGATCTCCTTCAGAATGTAGTATCAGGCCAAAGCATCTTGCTGAAGTCATCATATAAACCTAATTTTAGTGGTATAATAATTTTACTCATTTCACTTAGAAAGTTAAGAAAGATTAAGGAAAAGGTGAGGACAACAATAAATTAGTTGTGATGAAAGGTTTGGGGGAAGTGGTAGTAGCCTTAAAAGGTTAGGATAATAGTAAGGTTTCAGTTAAACAGAAGGAAGTGATTCTTGTGATCTACTGCATAGCCTGGTGACTATAGTTAATAATAATGTATATTCCAAAATAGTTAAAAGATGACTTCAAATGTTCTCAGCACAAAGAAATGATAAATATTGAGGTGATGGATATGTTAGCCTTATGTGATCATTCCACAACATACATATTTATCAAAACATTACCCCCCACCAATATATATAATTATTTGCCAATTTAAAATAAAATAAAACTAGAAAAATAGGTTAACAAACACTGCATTCATAAAATTATCCCTAGATCCAGAGCAACCTTATACATTGCATATGAAGAAAGAAGTTAAACTGGTATCTTGACTGTCGCTTTAATACAGCCTTTCTCAACTTGCCCGAAAAATGTTTTTTTTAGAAAAAAAAGGGAAATAAAACATCACACCATCACCAAAATGCGTTACTGACAGAATCCAGAAACTATTTCTGCCACCAAAGAAGGAAGAAACACTATTTCGTTTAATATTATATATATAACCAGTACCTAGAAAAGTACCTCGGCCATAGTAAGAACTTAAGTACTGATTGAAAGAATGAATGAATAAATTAAGGTGCTACTGCAAGCCAATGGAACAGAAAAGAAAAATACCAACTAGTTACCTTGAGAGACAGGAAGCAAGCCACATGTCAGTGGCCTTTCTTCTAATTCAGAAACATACTAACTCACAATGGATTTTTTTCTGATTCAGAAATATAGTAACAAGAAAGCCATGTACTAAGAGAAGACTATGCAGCTGTTTATTGTATGAGTGCTGTTTTATTTTTGTTTTTTTTTAGACGGAATCTCGCTCTGTCGCCCAGGCTGGAGTGCAATGGCGCAATCTCGGCTCACTGCAACTACCGCCTCCGGGGTTCCAGCATCTCTCCTGTCTCAGCCTCCTGAGGCACTGGGATTACAAGGGGTATGTCGCCACGCCCAGCAAATTTTTTGTATTTTAGTAGGGACGGGGTTTCACCGTGTTGCCCAGGCTGGTCTTGAACTCCTGAGCTCAGGCAATCCACCCGCCTTAGTCTCCCAAAGTGCGAGCACTACAGGCGTGAGCCACCGCACCCAGCCATGAGTGCTGTTTTTAAAACAGCAGTCAGTGATACTTACTGCTGCCCCTTTCACTACTGTTGGCAAGAACTAGAGAAGGTTGGTAGCGGTGAAATGATGCCAGAGAGAGAGAGAAATCGCATATAATACACTGTCAATGGGACAGATACTAAAGACCTCGGCTAGCAGTGACTATCTAAGGCTGTTGTTTTCCTACATGCTCACCTGTTCAGAATAGCAAAAACCAGGCAACTGAAGAAAACCCCATTAAAGACTCGAAACTGAGCTCAGAGAAGTATGTAAGAACATGAACAGCTGATATGGGGGGAGGGGAGCCAGGGCAGGGCTGGGTAGAGGAGGGTGTGGTCCCTGGCTAGGGCACCACCACCGGGCTTGCGCCCATGGACCTAGGTGAAGACAGGCATTTTTCTTTTCCTGCCCAAATGTTGCATTTCCAAGACCACCCTGGCCTGCCACTCCCCAATCCTGTGTCTATTAAAACTCCAAGACCCAAGCAGTCAAAGACACAAGTGGCTGGACGTTGAGAGGAACAGAACACATCAGCAGAAGAAGACACTGGTGGCTGAACATGAGAGAGGAGCACATCAGCAGAGGAACACACGGATGGCTGGACGTGGAGAGAAACCACCAGGGTAGGAGCAAACCAGCATGCAAGCAGGCCATCAACCAGCAGAATGAAGCGGAGTTTGGCCTGGTCAGAGGACAGTGGCCTGACTCCAGGTGAAAACCATCTCCCTTCTGGCTCCCCTATCTGCTGAGAGCTACTTCCACTCAGTAAAACCTTGCATTCATTCTCCAAGCCCACATGTGATCGGATTCTTCCAGTACACCAAGGCAAGAATCCCCAGATACAGAAAGGTCTCTGTCCTTGCAGTAAGGCAGGGGGTCTAATTGAGCTGTCTAACACAAGCCACCTATGGATGGCTAAACTAAAAGAGCACCCTGTAACACACACCCACTGGGGCTTCAGCTGTAAACATTCAATCCTAGACACTGCTGTAGGGTCAGAGCCCCACAGCCTGCCTGTCTGTATGCTCCCCTAGAGGTGTGAGCAGTGGTGCACTGAAGAAGCGAGCCACATCCCAATTGAACGCCCTGTGAAGGGGACAAGGGAATTTTTCCTGTTTCACAGCTACAGATCAAAGATGACCCAATTAGCTCCCAAGATGAGAAAAATGTGGGGCTGTGGACCATCTACCTACATTATCTTTTGGCAAACACTCCTGGGGGGCAGTATTCTGGTGATTCAAAAAGAAAAGTCACCTAAATATAGGAATCGTGAACAAAATTTTAGAAAACTATTTGACATCAGTAAAATAGAAGTTCCTTATCTTTGAAACAGAAAGCTGGAGGACAGACCAAGATAAAAAGATGAAAAATAATTAAGAATT
This sequence comes from Rhinopithecus roxellana, assembly GCF_007565055.1. Classification (NCBI taxonomy): domain Eukaryota; kingdom Metazoa; phylum Chordata; class Mammalia; order Primates; family Cercopithecidae; genus Rhinopithecus; species Rhinopithecus roxellana. The sequence continues at coordinate 103,399,059 of NC_044562.1, forward strand.
AAAATCACACTAAGAGAAACAAGGGTAAAAGCATTATAACAAATTTAATTCAGTGATATACAATATAAATTTCTAGATGTCCCAAAATGTACAGTAAAAACTTAGAGATGAAAACTTTTAGAAATATAGTAAAATTAGAGCAGCAGTCTCCAACCTTTTTGGTGCCAGGGACCGATTTCATGGAAGACCACTGTTTGAGTTTTGGGGTGGGAAGGATGGTTTTGAAATGAAACTGTTCACCTCAGATCATCCAGCATTATAGATGGCGCATGCAACCTAGATCCCTCACATGGGTGTTCAAAATAGGGTTTGTGCTCCTATGAGAATCTAAAGCTGCCACTAATCTGACGGGAGGTGGAGCTCAGGCAGTAATGCTCACTTGCCTGCTGCTCACCTCTTGCTGTGTGGCCCGGTTTCTATGGTCACAGACTCATATGGGGACACCTGAATTACAGGACAGACAAGAGCTCAAAGCTAAAAAATACAGTTGTTTCTAAGGATAAAATAAACAGAAACAATAAGCAAAGGCAAAGCTGAGGAAAATTTCCTTGAATTAAAAAAAAAAGTTCACTTTTGGGACTATCATATGTGAGGCAATAAGCAATGAATAAAAAACTGTATCTTGAAAAATCTTAGCTAAATCTCAATTACTTTAAGTAAAATGTCTAAAACCATATGAGTAGAGAAACCAAACAACCTGCTGGGAAAAAAATGCAACACAGGTTGACTTTGGATTTATTTGCAACATTAGATGGCAGAAAACAATGAAGCAAATCTTCAAAGTTTTAGGTAAAAAACTGAAAGTAAGAATTTTATATTCAATTTTTTAAAAACATCCAAAGGCCCACAAATATATTACTAAATATATAAGGGCTCAGAAAATAGAATTTCATATATCTTCCCTGAAAGAGCTTCTTCAATAAAAGATCCACTTGAGCATCCCAGTCCTCAAATAAAAATTAAAGGCTAAAAAATGGAAGAGTCATCATATAAAGAAATCTGTTACAACCAGTGAATGCAGTTAAAAAGATATAGATACAAATAATGTAATCAGGATCCAAACCCCTCATTATCCAGGTAACTATACAGGCAGGAGGGAGAAATGAAGTACACAATATGCTCTATATAATAGGGGAAATTTTCCCTATAAATTTTCCCTATATATATATATATTTCCTATATAATAGAGGAAAATACAGATGTAAGTGTTGACTTTTATTATTCTAGAAATATAAATTAGTTTTTTGAACAACTTTAACCACTGTAAAAATTAAAAAGCATGTAATCCCAGCTACTCAGGAGACTGAGTGGGAGAATGGCTAAAACCCGAAAGCCTGAGGCTGCAGTGAGCCATGGTTGACCACTGCACTCCAGCCTGGGCAACTGAGTGAGACCCTGTCTCAAAAAATTTTTTTAAATTAAAATTAAAAAGCCATGTACACATTACTAAGTCACTGGGGAAGAAAAACCAAACACAATACTGACAGTAAAACAACAGTAGGAAGTCAAGAAAGAAGAAAAACAAAAATACCAAGCAACATAAGGTAAGATCAAATATACTGGTTATAAAAACATATAAATGGATTAAAGTCCCTTGTTAAAAGATAAAAGCCTCTCATAATGGGTTTAAAAATGGAAATTCATGTGTATGCTGCTTACAAGTAACAATTAAAACAAAAAGATTGAGCAAAATTTGTCAATGAGATACCAACATTTTTTGTTTAAAAGAAGCCACAATGGCCAACAGTTCACTCACCTTACCTTTCTTCAGTGGTGTATTACATTAATATTTCCCACTATGAAATCATCTTTGTACTACTAGATTAATTGTTCATGTTTTCTTTACTATTTGTTCATTGATTTTTTTTTTCTCATAAGTGAGATTGCTTTGGCATTTTTTGTGTGTGAAAATTGCCAGGTTTTGATATCATTATGTTAGAGTTACAAAACAAACTGAAAAATTTACAAGTTTCCCAATTACAAAGTTTTCCATTTTCTATGTTCCAATAAAATGTATGTGAATAAAAAATCTATCCATGTTTTTCAATTTTGGAAGTGTTCATTATTAAAACATTTGTCTTTGAGGCTGTTCTGTGGCTAATTGTTATAACCTTTTCAGTTGTATTGATAAATTCAGGTTATCTATATCTTGAGGCTATATGAACTATTATAGTGTTGCAGAAAGCTTCATTTCATTTAGATTTCAAAGTTATCACCATAGAATTGAACATATTCTATTTTAATTTTTCATTTTTTCTTAGTACTGGAAGCATTTAAAACTAAATTTCCTTCCCTATATCATGTTATACCACCACCCAGATGGATTAAAGAGTTACATGTTTTTTTAAAAAATTAAAGTGTAACAAATGCTATGCCAAAAATATTGGTGAATGTCTATTTGGTCTGGGTGAAGAAGCACATTTTAGGTACAAACCCAACTGAACAAATAAAGGAACATAAAATTGCCAACATAATCTAAATTTCTAAATACTTAAAGAATTTAAAACAAAATACCGGCCGGGCACGGTGGCTCAAGCCTGTAATCCCAGCACTTTGGGAGGCCGAGACGGGCGGATCACGAGGTCAGGAGATCGAGACCATCCTGGCTAACACGGTGAAACCCTGTCTCTACTAAAAATACAAAAAACTAGCCGGGTGAGGTGGCGGCGCCTGTAGTCCCAGCTACTCGGGAGGCTGAGGCAGGAGAATGGCGTGAGCCCGGGAGGCGGAGCTTGCAGTGAGCTGAGATCTGGCCACTGCACTCCAGCCTGGGTGACAGAGCGAGACTCCGTCTCAAAAAAAAAAAAGAAAGACAAAAGTATAAAAGTACAAAATACCCTGAAAAAATAGTTTTCCCATTTATCACTAAAAGTCAGTACACAAGTAAATTAAAAATACTAAAACCATAATGGAAACATGGGCAAAGAATAATAAAGAGACTAATTACATCAGAAAACATGATGAAATAAATATGAAGGCCAGGCGCCGTGGCTCATGCCTATAATCCTAGCACTTTGGGAGGCCAAGGCGGGTGGATCATGAGGTCAGGAGATGGAGACCATCCTGGCTAACATGGTGGAACTCTGTCTCTACTAAAAATACAAAATATTAGCCAGGCATGGTGGCATGTACTTGTAATCCCAACTACTCAGGAGGGTGAGGCAGGAGAATCGCTTGAACCCAGGAGGCAGAGGTTGCAGTGAGCTGAGATCACACCACTGCACTCCAGCCTGGGTGACAGAGTGAGACTCTGAGGGAGTGGAGGGGAGGGGAGGGGGAGGGGAGGGGAGAAATATGAAAAATGTTCAATCTCCCTAGCTGATCTTCTTTAATTAAAGAAGTGCCAATTAACACATTAAGACATTGTGGGGGTTTGTCTACCAAACAAGCTTTACAAAGCCCAATTTTAGAAAAGGTATAATAAAAGAAACACTATTAGCATTGTTGATGAGAATGTAAAATGGGATAGTCTATCAGAAAAGCAACTGGGCAATGTATATCGAGAGCCTTTCAACTGCACAAACTTTTTGACCTACTTTTTCACTCCTAGACATTATTTGAGTAAATAAGCAGAGATGTTTGCAGAAACCAGAGTGTTCATGATAGTTCTTTTAATAAGGCAAATAAACCTTGGAACTTAACCTATAAAGAATATTGTTGAAAGTCTCCTTCTCTGAGATATCTGATGACTCTAGCCATTTTAACCAGTAAAAAGACCTTAAGTTAAAAGAACTCTAACCTACTCCTACACTGAATATTTTAATTTACAATCTTGAAGGAACCCTCCTCTAACTTGAAAAAGGTGATGTTATAGACAGAAGGGAACCTTGTACACTGTTGGTGGGAACACAAGTGGAGATGGCCATGATGGAAACAGTATGGAAGTTCACCAAAAAATTAAAGACAGAACTACCATATAACCAGCAATTTCTCTTTTGGATACTCAAAGGAAATGAAATCAACACCATACAAAGATATCTGCAGTCTCTTGCTCACTGCAGCATTACTCACAATAGCCAAGATATGGAAACAATCTAAGTGTCTGTCAATGGACAGATTGATAAACTGTGATGCACACACACACACACACACATATACACACATACACACACAAATGGAATATTATTCAACCATAAAAGAAAACCCTGCCATTTGTGACAACATGGGTGAACCTCAAAAGCATTGTGCTAAATGAAATAAGCAAGACCGAGAAAAACACATACTTCATGTATACATGGAATCTAAAAAACTTGAACTCATAGAAACAGAGTAGAATGGTGGTTACCATTAGCCAGGGGTGTGGGGGAAAGGGGAGATGTGGGTTGAAGGGTACAAACTTGATTGTAAGATGAATAAATTCAGAGGATTGAATGAAGTGACACATGTAAACTAACTTGATTGTGATAGTCACATCATTAAATACATGTATATCAAATCACCACATTGTATACCTTAAGATCATATAATTTTGCCAATTATACCTCAACAAACCTGGGGAGGAAAAAAAAAAGCTAAGAGAAAGGAGCCTGGCTACCAACTACATTCACATGGAGGCAGATTTCTCTCCTTTCTTGGAGGCTACAAAAACGAGGTAAATTACAGATTAACCCATACAACAACCAGCTAGGCTTATGTTTACCCATGCAAAGTCTTGACTCTTTAGAGATTCCACTTCAGAGAGTTCTTCACTCTCAAAATCTGAGCTACCCAGGACAGGAATGTGACTTCAAATCATGCATGATATATAGGAAATGTTCAAAAGAACTTGATAAAGTCTGGGAAACAGAAGACTCAAGGTACAAAACACCTCTCTTTAAAATCTGAAAAGCTGTCAGATAGACAAAGTTTAGACTAACAGTTCTCAAAGTGTAGTCTCCCTGAACCCTTCACAGTCAGCATCGCCTGTGAACTGGTTAGCAATGCACATTCTTACTGAATCAGAAACTCTGGAGGCAGAGCCCAGACATGTGGCTTTTTAAAAAGCCCTGCACGGCCGGGCGCGGCAGCTCATGCCTGTAATCCCAGCACTTTGGGAGGCCGAGGTGGGCGGATCACGAGGTCAGGAGATCGAGACCATCCTGGCTACGGTGAAACCCCGTCTCTACTAAAAATACAAAAAAAAAAAAAAAAAAAGCCCTCCAGGTGATTATGATGCTAAAGTGTGTGAACTACTGATTCAGACTACGTTTTATGCAGAACTATAAGCTAATTGGAAGAAGCTATAGGACAGTGAATTTGGGTTCAATTTAAGAAAAATTTTGGGCCAGGCATGGTGGCTCACACCTGTAATCCCAGCACTTTGGGAGGCCAAGGTGGGCGGATCACAAGGTGAGGAGACGGAGACCATCCTGGCTAACACGGTGAAACCCCGTCTCTACTAAAAATACAAAAAAATTAGCCTGGCGTGGTGGCAGGCGCCTGTAGTCCCAGCTACTCGGGAGGCTGAGGCAGGAGAATGGCGTGAACCTGGGAGGCAGAGCTTGCAGTGAGCTGAGATCGCGCCACTGCACTCCAGCCTGGGCAACAGAGCGAGACTCTGTCTCAAAAAAAAAAAAAAAAAAAAAAAACCACACACACACACACACACACAAATTTTGTATTGGTCCAAACTATCTAAAGAAGAGTTTAAGTTAATAAGCTACCCATATTTGGAGTTAATCAAACACAGGTGTTCAAATTGGTAAAAGTATTACAGAAAAAGCTTACATATTCAATGACTGATTAAATCAGATGATTTTTTTGGGAGGCCAAGGAGGGGGCGGATCATGAGGTCAGGAGATCGAGACCATCCTGGCCAACATGGTGAAACACTGTCTCTACTAAAAATACAAAAATTAGCTGGGTGTGGCGGTGCATGCCTATAACCCCACCTACTTGGGAGGCTGAGGCACGAGAATCGCTTGAACCCAGGAGGCAGAGGTTGCAGTGAGCTGAGATCGTGCCACTGCACTACAGCCTGGTGACAGAGAGAGACTCCATCTCAAAAAAAAAAAAAAAAAAATTACATGATTTTTAAAGGTTCCTTCCTAATTTACTATGATCACATTCTCTCCCAAGATAGAGATCTCAAATTCAAGGCCTTCAAAATTCAAACTCAACCATGTTTCTCTACAAACTAACTTGCCAACTTATTCTAATTAATATATTGAGTCTCAAACTATGAATCTAGGCAAAATTTTTGTTGACTTTCTCCTTCAGTCCTTATATTCAATATATCACCAAGTTTCATCAATTATTTGTTATTCTGCAGTGTGGGCAGAAATTTTTTAAATATTCATTTTTGAGAAATGAGTGGCAAGAAAATAACATCCAAAGAGTTCACTCCTAGGCAAGTAAGTTTGGAATATAGTGTGTATCCACCGCAACCCCCAAAATTTGTTGTACGTTAGAATAGGGCTGGGCACAGTAGCTCACGCTTGTAATCCCAGCACTTTGGGAGGCTAAGGCGGGTGGATCACCTGAGGTCAGGAGTTCAAAACCAGCCTGGCCAACATGATGAAACCCCACCTCTACTGAAAATACAAAAATTAGCTGGGCATGGTGGCAGGTGCCTGTAATCCCAACTACTCAGAGGCTGAGGCAGGAGAATCACTTCAACACGGGAGGCAGAGGTTGCAATGAGCCAAAATCATGCCACTGCATTCCAGCCTTGGTGACAGAGCGGGTGAAAAAAAAAAACAACAAAAAACAATATGAAAGGCTCAGCCAGGCATAGTGACACATGCCTGTAGTCCCAGCTACTTGGGAGGCTGAGGTGGAGGATCACTTGAGCCTAGGTCAAGGCTGCAGTGAGCCATGATCTCGCCACTGCACTCCAGTCTGGGACACAGTGAAGTCTTGTTAAAAAAAAAAAAAAAAAAATATATATATATATATATATACACACACACACACACACACACACACACACACACACACATGTTACAGGGTGTAATAAAAGCTGTTTATCTTTGTTTAACCTTAAGTTTTCTAAATCATTCCATGAGCCACATAGTCCTATCAGAGAAAATCTGGAATTTTTCAGGCTCTGGAAAAACACACCTTTTTTTTTTTTTTTTAAACGTGTGATAGATACCAATCCCAAACTACAAATAATACTTAAGTATCATCATGTGCTGCCACAAACTGCATGGTTAAACAAAAGCTTCGAGAAGTTTGTGAGGTAGTCAAAATATGCATCAACATATATCACAAGGCTTAAAAGTATTATAATCAGAGCTAAAATGCAACTTCTGACACTAGTAATATACTTTCCAGTAGAGTATGCCATCCCATTTTCAGATGCCCCAATCTACTTTTATTCTGGGAGCTTAGTTCACTTTCATTGTTTATAATTTTAGAAGCTTCTGCCACCTGGAGCCATTTCCTATTAAAGAAAATGGAAAGAAAACTTGAGATGTCCTTCCTATTCAAAAGTAGTTAGTATGCTCATTGAGAACAGGGAACACTTCAGTGTCTCCCCATATTTCCTGAAGTCTAGATGGGCACAGTGGGCTATAGAGAGCAAAATGCACTATACACTGTATAGATGCTAATATAAAAATTAATATGCCTTTTTCCAAGTCCAATTAAAAAAAAGTCTTTGCCCTAAAAAAATAACTTTTTATTAAAAGCTATGGGAAATTTAAGTCACATAAAGCATTTGAGACTTTTTAAAAGTCATGGCATACAAATGATAGAAAAATAAAAACCAGGCAAGCACAGTTCTCAAATATATTACCAGTTCAAAGAATTAAATTATGGATGCATATATATAAGGATATAAAATTGTATTCTTAGTATTAATGTATTTTAAAGAACTGAGTAGGGCCAGGCACGGTGGCTCACACCTATAATCCCAAAATTTGTTGTATATTAGAATAGGGCTGGGCGCAGTAGCTCACACCTATAATCCCAGCACTTTGGGAGGCCAAGGCTGGAGGATCACTTGAGCCCAGTAGCTGAAGACCACCCTGGGAAACATAGTAAGACAGCATCTCCACAAAAATTTTTTTAAAGATTAGCCAGGCATGGTGGTGTGTGCCTATATTCCCAGCTACTCAGAAGGTTAAGGTGGAAAGATGGCTTCAGGTCAGGAGGTTGGGGCTGTAACGAGCTGTGATTGTGTCACTGCACATTTCAGCCTGGGTAACACAACAAGGCCCTGTCTCCAAAAAAAAGAACTGAATAAACAACAAAAATAAGACACTAATTCCTTGTAGAAACAGAAGTCTCAAATATGAAGGATTTTCAAGATACTTCATGTGCTAGATGGCTATGCCCTGAGCAAATAAAGATATTGAGGTGTGGCTCTATTTTTTTTTTTTTTTTTTTTTTTTTTTTTGAGACAGAGCTCACCCTCTCGCCCAGGCTGGAGTGCAATGGCACAATTTTGGCTCACTGCAACCTCTGCCTCCCAGATTCAAGTGACTCTTCTGCCTCATCCTCCCAAGTAGCTGGGATTACAGGCACGTACCACCAAGCCCGGCTAATTTTTGGTATCTTTAGTAGACATGGGGTTTCACCATGTTGGCCAGACTGGTCTCAAACTCCTGATCTCATGATCTGCCTGCCTCAGCCTCCCAAAGTGTTGGGATTACAGGCATAAGCCACCGTGCCCGGCCAGATTCTGTTTTAAATATGAAAAAACCCAAGGGGAAAAACGTATGAGTCAAGAGTTTCAGTGAGGGGAAATGTTGAGTAGGAGTGGTCAGGTTAATGAGGTTGTAATGAGCAGAGACACAAAGTTTCAGGATTGGGAGGAGCTACCTAGTGGAAAGGAGACAGCGCATGGTTTTTATCCCTCACCCACAAGTAAGTTTCCAAGTCCCTCTACCCCAACGCTTATGTCTCATATTTCCAATCCTAGACTTCAATGAGAAACTAAAGATTTCACAAGTAGAAACTGTTAACATGTTTTCTCAAGTTAGACTTAAGTTATAACTATTGTATTGTTAGTTTATATTTACATTTAACTAAAATGGACTAAGTGATCACATGAGGACAAATTATACATGTCTTATTTATAGGACTAAAAAAGACCAGAATAAATTTACAGAGTATCAATCACTGCAATCATCTTTTATTTATTGAGTAATTATTATGTTTAAGAAAGTCAGTGAAATGCTAGGTAAAGTGAGGTTAAAAAAATTATATAATGTTACAAACCAAATGAAAACCTGGCCTCCAAATACTTTTTGAATTTTTAAAATTGGCTTAGGCCGTTACTACTATAAAAAATAGTAATGGAAACAAAATGTCTTTTTTCTGGTGCTTAATCAAGAGCATAGTTCTAAAATTATCAGCTTATGTAGTATGTGAACTATTCAAGTTAACTTTGTTGACCTTATAACAACTATTTCACCACCATTTAAAAAAAAAAAAAGAACAGGAAGTCATTTATTGGAGATTGAATGTGATGTAACTTAAACTTCAAGGTCACTTAATAATAACTATTAGAATAAACCAAGGCACCAGTATAACTAAAGAGGTACTTAAGCTATATAAATAGTCTGTCTTTCACACAATGCCACTATAAAATAAGCATACACATCACTGACAATAGAAAAGTAAATAAGAAACATCTGAACATTCTGCAACTTCACAGTCTACTGCTAAAACTTAAATGAATGTTACCATTTGAAACTTGGAATATGATTTATAGTTACATACTTCTGTAAAAAATATGAAACTAAAATGCACATCTCCCTTGTAAAAACAAGGAATTGAAATAATTACTTTTGCTATATAAATCCTCAATACTAAATTCCTACAAGCAACTTTGAAACCACTTAAGTAATTCTGACTCTTGAAAATAAGTTTGTTATAAAAAGGGGGAAAATTCACACCTTTAAACAGACTAAAACTGTAAGTCAGTGATCTAACAGAACTGTAGGGTAAAGAGCTGAGTGCAAGCAGTGTGATCAGCCTTTCTTCATTCATGAAAATCTAAGCAACCAGTGATATAAAACCTGTTATTAATTCCGCAAAGGCAAATAAACCTCAGTACAATGAGTTTTGATCTGCCACATTTAGTAAGACAGATATTATCATCCAGGTTTACAAATTTTAAAAGTGGTTAAATTAACCGAGGCATGAGGTGGATTTTTTTTCCATTTGGAAGACTAAACTCCGATCCAGTATAAAAACCTGTGACTTTTACATGGGTAGCCCTTGTTGACTAAGTGCTAAAAGAAAAAAAAAAAGGCATTTGCCATTATAACAGCATAAAAACTAACGCCTCAAAGTGTTACCTACTCAGGCCTTTTAACAAATTTGTTAACACTATTAGTTCTATTACTCCACCTTTCTCTTAGTGTGAACTGGTATCAATTATTTAGCCAATTGTATTATGTTATTAAAATACCTGCTGATTAAACATGAACTAAAGTGTCACTTAAAAGAAATGTAAAATAAATAGCATCACTGAACTGCAACATTCCAAAAATATCTAAAAATATAAATTTATCTCGGGAAATCACATTAAACATTTCAAAAATTTGTAAAAAAAAAAAAAAGGAGTTTGAATATTTAAATATTACATATGGCTTATTTTTATAATGGCTATTTAAAAGTGCATATTTAGTCCTGTGTTTTAAAATTATTTTTTAAAGTCTGTTAAAATATATGCTTTATAACAAAAAAGAAAATAGGCTTTAGGAACAAATGAAGGTGATTATACGTTTTAAAACAAAACCTAAACATATAATTTATTGAGTTGATGGAAAATAATTCTTAATTTTATGGTATCTAATATTACCCTCAACAAATTTTGTCATAAAATCAAAAATTTAGATGAAACCACTACATTGTTTCCTCAATTAAAAATTCTTTAAAAAAAAAAAAAACACACAACGTAAGTGAATTCAAACACATACAAATAACTACCATTGTACTGTTTATCTCTTACCCAGCAAGGTAAGAAACAACCTTTTAATACTTTAATTTTGTGAGTATTAAACAACTAGTGTGAAAAACAAGCTGCATGTAAACTATTTCTACTGCATGAGCTTCAATGACTAGCTAAGGCAACCTGTTATAGGAGGTGTTAATTGGCAATAGGAGTACAAGTCAGAAGCATGTTCCCCATCGTCCTAACCCAGCAAGGCTAGGTCATTAAAGTGGAAATGAATTCTTTCATGTCGACTTAACCCTTTCAATGCATGATTTCAGCTGTTTGCTTTCAATTAATTTAAAAAACTTGTTACTTTTTAGAGTTAAAAAAAAAAAAATGTTCCAAAAAAAAGATTCTTTGGCTGACAGTTCCAATGACTATATTATTCAGAAGAGAAGAACAGAGCAAGTTAATTGCAATGTAATACTGCAATCTCCCCTCAGAAAAACATATAAACTAATTGTATTTGCCTATTTTAACACTGAAAAGAAGATAGAGGAGACAGTGTTTAGAAATAGCTCAGAACAATTTAATCACATAGGGTTTCCATTTACATTTCTGTTTGCGGATCCAACAACTGTCCCATTAATCATCTTAACCTTGGGATAGAGTAGTAGTAATTTTTTATTCCCATAATGTCTATACAAGAATCCTCAATATAAAAGTGTTTTAAAACATAAACGAGTTAATACACCTTTCTAATTATGTTTTATTATTCTGATAAGGTGCATAATCACAGCATAGCCTGATGACTGGTTGCCAAAAAAAGCCCAAATTCCTTTTATGGCATGATCTCAGAGGTTTCCAGATGGTGCATTAATTCTTTAAAAGAAAAAAAGAAAGACAAAAAGAAGGAAAGAAAATAAGAATGGAAATGTCAAAATAATGATGCATTGCTTTTGAAATGCTACATTTATAAATACTAATATCTCCATATATTTTAAGCATTATAGAAATTTAAAATAAAATGCAATTATATAATATTACAAATATTACAAATAAAAATATACATATACTGCATCTTTCATCTGAGTAATCCTGAAAGTACTGACTTTAGTAAAAACTCATAATATCAGAGTAAGAATTACACATTAGAAAACATACCTAACACTATGTACCTTGCATAATACATAAATAAATAAATTGCCAACATAACAACAGAGACATAATTTCATCCACTGCTGAAATATACCTAGGTTCTTGAGTAACTTTAACCAACGACATAGTTCTTTATTAAAAATTTGATTAGCAAGAGACAAGAAAACAATGGGAAATATAATGGTTCAAGGATGTCAAACAATGAGAATTATACTATATTCCTATACCATACACTAGATCCCTTTCCTACCTCACCAACCTGCTCTCAAATTTTCTACTTATTTAACAAATTTGGTTCCTGCCTCTCTGAAAAGTTTCTTTTCCTAGGCCTACTGAGTTCCTCTAATATAGCACACCTAAGTTTGGTGGCCCTGCAGCCAGTATTTTGAAAAAAACTGCAGCAAGAAACAGGCAGTGGGTGAAGCAATGTACTAGCAGGAGAGAGGGGTAAATGACACCATTATCTGGTTATAAGAGACCCCATCAAAGTAACATAAGGGCTGTCAGCCCAGTGCACAATGCCTAACTGATATTTCTTTCCCTTTAAGACCACCCTTGGTACTCACTTTGAAACAATTCTCACCTATTTAAAAAACGTGTGTGTATACTCCATAAATAAATACACCCACTATCAACCCACAAAAACTAAAAACAAAAAGTGTCTATGTGTGTGTGTGAAATATACCATGAGCACCAATCACTTAAGAGATCTATGAAATCTGTCTCATCAGAATAGGAAATGGCTGTCTCCCACTTTGGGTAACAATCACTATGCTCCATTGCAATGAGAAAGGACCAAGCACAATGCTCAACTACCTTTGTTATAAAAAAGCATCATTTAGCAGCCTGGGCAACATAACGAAACCCAGTCTCTACAAAAAAACTACAAATATTAGCCAGGTGTGGTGACTCAAATCTGTAGTTCCAGCCACTTGGAGGGCTAAGGTGGGAGGATCATTTGAGCCTGGGAGGTGGAGGCTACAGTGAGCCAAAACTGTGCTGCTGCACTCTAGCCTGGGCAACAGAGTGATACTCTGTCTCCACCAACCCCCCACCACCTGACACACATACAAAAAGGCAGCATCATTCATGGAGACCAGTTCAAACTTCAGAAACCGGAAAATGTAAACATTTAAGATTGGCAAAAACATACTGTCTTTTATAACTGGAAAGAGGGGCCCAGAATCAAGCAGAACGTGAATGTCTCATAACAGAACACTGAGGTATCAGAATTGTTCCAAAAAAGACTGCAACTGGCTTTAGAGTTCTTATAGTGCCAGTGGCCCTTTTGAAAATACTGTTCAGCTACGGTACTATTTATGTATTTAAATTACAAAACATGTAAAGATAAATAAAAAATAAATTAAGTGGCTATTTTGGGAAGCACCCATAATTCATAATTCATTAACTAGACCATCTTTTAAATTATACTATGCAAAGCCATGTATGAAATGTTACACACAGAGAGACATACAAAGAATCTACGTTTTTATTTATTCACTCAACAACTAGACTTGACAGTCCACGTACCATGTACTAGCTACACACAAGTAGGAAAGTCCTCACCCTAAAAAGGTTTAAAAGTAGAGGGCAGGGAAGAAAGAGAAGAACCATAACTGCAATATAGAATAAGTACCAAAATAGATGCATAAACAGGGAACAAACACATAAGTGATAGCAATCTATTTGATAAAATCTTCCTTTATGCTAAGAATTAAGGAATATATAGACCTTTTCCAAGTAAGAAAAGGGGGAGGGGAAAAGGCATTCTGGGAAGATAAAAACAACACATTGAAAGGTACAGAGACATAAAACACATCACCACTCAGAGCTTTTTAAACAATAAAATGGGTTAACTAAAGCATGGATTTCTAATTAGTCAAACATGAGTGGATACTGTTTAAATTTCAATGGTTGTTTTTCTGAGGATGTGACTTTTCAAATAAGTAGGGTCATCTTTAAAGGAAACATGCTCTTCCTTATCCATACTTTTGGCTTTATGAAAAATATTCAGCACTTAAGAATATAAATCATTTTGGAGTTCCCTGACATGCCTAAAATAAATACACAGTTATAAGACAATATTTGAAGGATAAGATGATATATTTTCCATACAAAATATTAAGTCTTAAGGACTCGAGATTTCACTATTATGATATAGAGCATCTTTTCAGTTTACAGAATTTGTATAAATGTTACATCTGACTCATAGTCTTAAAGCCAGATTATTTCTCTTTAATACACAGTTCTCAGAACAAAATATTCCTTTAATAAATAATATTATAAAGAGCTGATTATCTGACATCCAAGCAATGGACACCAATGGATGAGAAGACACGGAGTTCAAGGCTGGGGGATTAGCTGGATCACTGATCAAAGGAGCTGAAGGTTAAGTGGATGCTACAGTGATCAGCTGTTAGAGCTACTAAGCAGCCATAAAAGCTGGGCCCTGGAGGTGTTAACACGGAATACAAATAACCTTCCTGTTTGTGTGTATCTTGCTTTACATTTTTCAAATATAATTACATTTTGCTTTATTTCTCAAATGTTATTTTACCTCATCTAATGAAAGAAGAAAAAGACAAAGAAACAATACAAGAAAAAGAAAGCAACATACAGAAGAGAGGGAATCCAAAAAAATGGGTGAATGTGGGCATGAATATCCGGAAAAAAGAAAGAAAAAAAAGACTTGGGAAACTGGGTGGCAGATACTGTGACATGCACTGGGCATATGATGTTAGATGTGGTCCTAGTCCTTAAAGTGTAACATAGGAGACAGAAAATACACAGTGTACATAAAAATTAATACTTGATTGTAACTCGGTGTAGTTTATTATTTTAGTGGCAAAATAAAAGGAAAGAGAGTAAGTCTTGGGAATATAATAAAAGCAAGGCCCTATTTCAAAGACCCTCCTCAGAAAGCAAATAAGCAATGAATATAAGCCAGAGGTTCTTAACTGTATTTATAGCTCAGAATTACAAGGAGAGCTTAAAAAATTCTGATACCTGGGCCTACCCTCAGAGATTCTGATTTAATTGCTATGGATTGAGGCTCAGGAATCTTTTTTTATTTAGCTCCCCAAGTTATTCTAAATCAAGGATATAAATAACCAAGTTATTTATATCAAGGTTGAAAACCACTGATATAAACTTACAAAATAAGGATTTCATTATTGTGAGGTTAATGAAATGGCTACGGTTAGTTTGCCCAGCCAGTTGTCTAGGAATTTCAGAGGTCTACAGCCAATCACCAAATGCATCAAATTCTGAATTACTACAACATTTATTCTAATTTCAATTTAGTGAGATACAGAGGTTTACAAATTATCACAAATTTACCTCTTGAGGTCAGGTATGAACATGTGACTCACTTCAGCCAAGGAAATGTAAGCAGAGTGGCCGGTGTCACTTTCAATCAAAGCTTTTTAAGGAGTGTTCAATGATAGTGCTGTGTCAGCTTGAGTCCCATAGTAATGATACCACGGAACAGAGCACCCAGACGACCCACGTAGACATATACTATGAGTGAAAAAGAAAGCTTTCTGGTTTTAAACCATTGAGATTTGGAGGTTGTTCCTGAAACATAATCAACCTTTCCTAACTAGCACACCATAGAAGACTTCCAGGGGAAAGAGGAGCGTAAGGGATCATTTAAGTAGTCTAGAAAGAAAGTAGTAAATACATTAAATACACAATGGGGTTAAAGGGCTTTCTTTTACAGAGAACACCTTACAAAAAGTAATATAATGGATGAGCAGAATGGTATGGGAAACTTGAGGACTTACAGAGTATAATATGGCTAGTTTGAGATATGAGAAGGTCAGAGCAAAAGATGAATGTAGAAAGAGACAAATCATGAGGACAGAAATTCTAGACAGTAGATCAACTCATAAAAGGGCCAAAGGGGCCATTCTGTGATACTACGCCGCAACTTTCTTTCTGCCCTAGTATAAGCTAAGTGATAAGGCCACTTTCACCAGCAACAATGACACACGACCATACAAATCATTTTAGAAAGCTCCCAGATGATCCTGATCACGCCCAAAAGGGATAGGTGGCCCTCTCTTTCCCATCCCCTTTTACCATCCCGCTTCACTACACTTTGGCCTGAAGACCATAATTTTTATTCTAAACTGAATATGACTGGGGTCTCATTAAGGATATTTAAACAAATAAATAAAGTAATAAGTTCCACATTTTAAAAAGAACTATAGAATTTCTTGTAGTGGGAAGATTTACTAAGGAAGACTGGACAAAGGAGGGCACAGACAGGATTATAGAAAGGCTGAAATAAGCAGAGGCAATGACGAGAATAAACATTTGAAGCACACTCCACAGTACAATACTTGGAGACTAATTACACTTGGGGGAAATGGAGAAGTACAATATGATTGCAGGTTTTGCCTTAGGCAGCAGGGTAAATATCAATACCATTAACCAAGATATGGAATACCTTCAGGCCATATCCAAAATCTCCAAAATCTAACTGCTTCTAACTATACCTGCATTACAGCAATCTAGTGATTAACTATAAATGTATTTATGTGAACATGAAATCCACTTATTTCTCATTTTAGTTTGTTTTTACTCTTATTGGAAATGATCTGAGATCTCCTCTCCTTCCTGCTACCTTGATTAATCAAGACACAACATTATAAAGTTCAAAGTTAAGTCAACACAACTATAATAACATTTTATCTGTCTGTCTGCAAATGGCTGGTTAGGCCCTGCCCAAAATGGAACGGTTTAAGACTATTCAAAACCATTACAACAGTCAGTTATTCACTCAAAATTAAACATCATCACATCTAGTTTTAGGACTAGTTAACTTCTTTCTTGGTATAAATTACTGAAGTTCTTCATCCTCAAATAGGATTGCCGGATACATGATACTGAGTTAAATTTGAATTTCAGATAAATAAGTATTTTTATTAAGTACATCCCAGGCAGTATTTGGGACACACTTATATTAAAAATTAATGATTACTTATCTGAAATTCAAATTTAACTGGGCATCTAGTATTTCCATTTGCCAAATCTGGCAACCCTATCCCCAAGTACTTTCTATTCTAAGTTCCTTACACATTTTATTTGTTCTGCCTAGCTTACTTAAGCCAAAGGCAACTTTATATTACTAAACATACCAACATTTCTTTAAAAATGTTACCACGTATTTGTCTTTAAATAAGCATACTTTTAAGACTTAAGTACCCTCACCAAATGGACATTCCCAGTTCCCTCTTATGAAAAGAATACAAATTAAATCTATATCTCAATGTTATACACATTGTATTTTTAATCTTGTTGGAAATCAATATCAACTTTGAAGTATCTTCTCTCTCCAAATGCTAACATAATCATTCATTAACCAACAAATACATCTTTTACTTCAGGCAAGAAAACATTCACAGTTTAGACCACATCTTGCAAGCCCTGCTGGTCTCTCCAACTCCACCCTGCTGGTCTGGCTCACAGAAGACTCTCCTCCCTCCTCTAAGCAGCGCACCTCAGCTGCCCTACATATTCTCTGCTACAACTCTTCTCCTCGTCATGTCATTAAGTCTCCATTAATTCAAACACTCTGTAAGGGTTTGGCATTCACTTATTTGTAACTTCACACAGGATCTAGGTCACTGCTCCACAGACTACATCTGTTACCTGATCGAACATCTTAATAGAAAAGTCAAAAAGTTTAGAGAAGGGTACTGAAATAATTGAAAGAACTCCACACTAGGAAAGACTACCAAACACACACAAAAAAGATGCTCAATAAATAACTCTTCAATCTCTTTATAAATAAATGCAGTTTTAGCTTTTATTTTTGACTCACTATCTCACCCACAAACATGCCAAGCAGGCATTCTGATGCCTCTGTGAGCCAGGCATACATGAAAATGCCAAAGGCAATCCTTTGCCTGTGTGGTCTCCATTAAGAAATTTAGATCCTTTCTCTGGGAAGAGTAAGTATATCCAAAAGGCAAAATAAATGAGAGGCTACAGAAAGGGAAACTATTAGGATTTGACGCATACTTATAAAACAAGAGACTGTGGCTACTACGTTGGTGCAAAAGTAATTGCAGGTTTTGCCATTACCCTCAATATCAAAATTTGCAGTGAACTTTGCACCAACCTATAGTAAACCAATTTGGCAGCGGACTGAGCAAAAGGGTCATTTACTCAGAAAGCTGATCTGTTTTGGGCCTAAGATAGAAAGATGCCTCTCTGGGAGTGAGAGGCCAATGAACCAGGTATGTGAGCAGCAGAGAGGAAGAAAAAGCCACGCAACAACTACCTGGAATAGGAACAAATGTTTTTTCTAACCACTGTTATTTGCTTTATTTCTTTTAAAATTTATTATGAAATACTTAAGAAATACAAAAAGGTCTAATGAGTAATATAATAAGCTCACTATACCCAGCCTATGAAATAAAACATCACTAAAGTAGCTGGGTTGAAGCTCCTGTATCCTTTTCCCTGCCTGACTGCATCCTTACTCCATACCCTCAGATGTCACTGCTATTCTAATCTTCGTGATCATACATGTCTTTATACCTTTACTACGTAAGTATACACAGATAACATACAGTATCATTTTGCATGTCTTAAAATTGTACATAAAAACAATTGTATAGAATTATTCCTCTACGTGCTTTTTCATTAGTATGAACTAATCATGTTAATAGGTGAGGATTATTCATTTTTCAATACTTTACAAAATTCCACTGTTAAGTACAATTATGTACACATTCTCCTACTGATAGATGGTTGGGCCATTTTCAATTTGCTTAAATCATAAACTAGTGATCTCCAAACTACAACCTATCAGCAAACCAGCTGACTGTTTTTTAAAGTGAAATTTTATTGGAACATGGCCAGGTCCATTCATTTTTGTAATATATATGGCTGCTTTAGCACTACAATGGCAGAATGAGTAGTTGTAACAGATATCATACGGTACAGGAGTCTAAAATATTTACTATCTAGCCCTTTAAAGAAAAGATTATCAACCCCTCTTATAAGCAATGCTGTTATGAATGTCCCAGTATCCATGTGGGAGACACTCTCTAGGGAACGTAAATAGAAGATTTGCTGGGTTGTAGGTTAGTCAAATCTTCATTGTTAATAGATTCTGCCAAAAGTTTTTCCAAGAGGGTTGTATACTCTCACTAGCTTATACATGTTTATGGAACATTTGTGCTTCTACTAATGTTTGTATCTTTTGCCCATTTTTAAATGGATATCTTTTTCTTACTGATTTGTCAAAGCTCATATAATTGACTAATACCTTGTCAATTATATGTTAGATAAAACTTTCCCAATCTGTAGCTCCCTGTTTGCTTTTTATGCTTCATGCCTCAGCTGCATCTGAAAAATAAGCACTGGGACAATAAGCAAATTGCAAAGAGTTGTAAAGATTACATGACCTAATATATTTAAAGTACTTAGAAGAGTACCCAGCACACAATAAGTGCTCCACAAATATTAGCTGTTTATTTTTTATAGTGTTTTTAGATGAAAATGAACCAATCGTCCCTTTATTATTTGTGCTATCTTGTTTAAGAAATCCTGCCCTACATATTCAAAGTATCCATAAAGTAATATAAATCTAAACCTCATCTTATTTATTCACTATCTCTGAATGCTGAGAATAGCACTTTCTGTTAATCTGGTATCAATGAACTATTTAATTTGAACAGATTTTCTTAAAATCTCAGCACTATCTTAATACTGATCTAACATCTGAGTAGAGACAGAATTCCATCTAGAATATTCCAACACAGATTTTTTCCCATTAAAAAGTAAATAAGCCAGGTGCAGTGGGCTCATGCCTGTAGTCCCAGGTACTCAGGAGACTGAAGCGGGAGGATTCCTTGAGTAGTTTGAGACCAGCCTGTTGATATAGCAAGACCTCCTCTCTCAAAAAATAAATAAATAAAAGTAGATAAAAGGGAGATCTGCTTATGTCCAAGATAGATAGAGTAACAGAAACTAAATCTACATTCCCACCTAAAGCAAAGAATAAATAGACAAAATTCTATGAAACAATAGTTTGTAAGACACTGATCAGGCAACAAAGAACAATGATCTCCAAAAATTGGGAAACAAATGAGGTGAGCCTTACTACTGCCCTAGCTTACTGCCTTGAGAGACTTTTTGGACTGCAGTGCAGAGGGGAAGAAACCTAGGTAGAGAACAGTAGACTCTCTGAGTTGAGGTGACAGAGCTGAGATTACTGAGACCAAAACAGCTAGTAATCTGGACAGAGTACCACAGAAAAAATAGCTGCAAAGAGAGAAAACCCTAGAGATCTTCACAGGGTCCTCTTTGGGTATTTAGCTTAATAATGATCAGTGCATGTGTGAGGAATCAATCAGTGCATGGTCTGGGGAAAGAATCACCCAAAAGGATTACAGGGAAAAGTACACCTATCTCCCACACAGCACTGGAAACAGTTCCTATTCCCACCAGCCAAACTAGAAAATTTCAGAATTCACAAAATTAGAAGAGACAGAAGGGTCTAGCCTCAATAGTAGAAAATAATGACTCCTAAACAAGGCACTGCCCCAGTCTTAACTGGCAAGTGTTAAAAGCCAAACTGCAAAGAATCAAACAGTTTCCAAGTAATTCAACTGCATCCCATAACAAATATCAAGAATATGTCTAAGAATAAGAAGTAGCCAGCATATGAGATAAGACTCACAATGTGAAACATCAAGTAAAAACTATCAGGCATACAAAGCAACAAAAAAAAATATGACCCATAGTAAGGAGATAAGTCAGTCAATTGAAACTGGGCACCAACAAAGATGTTAAAATTAGCAAAGACACTTAAAAGTTTTTAAAACTGTCAAAAAGTTAAGGAGACACATGGAAAACATAAAAATGACCCAAATCAAACTTCTTGGGATGAAAATGACAATGTACCACTAGCAATAGGATAAAGCAGGGGGTGAGTTGAGAGAGGCGTGACAAAACTTTATCTCTAGGCTGTCAATATTTGGCCAGAAGAAAAAATGATGCAAAATAAAAAAATGCACTAGATGGGGTTAATAGAAGATTTAACAACAACAAAAAAAATAAATGGACGAGCACAGTGGCTCACAACTATAATCCCAGCACTTCAGGAGGCCAAGGCGGACGGATCGCTGGAGCCCAGGAGTTCAAGAACTGCCTGGGCAACATGGCAAAACCCTCTTTTCTAAAAATACAAAAAATTAGCTGGGAGTGGTGGCACATGACTGTAGTCGGGAGACTGAGGTGGGAGGATCACCTAAGCCTGGAAAGTCAAGGCTGCAGTGAGCTGTGATCATGCCACTATACTCCAACCTGGGTGACGGGAGTGAAACCCTGTCTCAGAAAAAATAAAAATAATAATAAAAATAATGAACTTGAAGATGTAGCAATAGAAAAATGAAACACAGGGCAAAACGATCAGGGAAAAAAATTAAGCCATCTACAATTAAAAGCAATTATAAGCAGAAAAAATACATATCTTTGGGATTCCTGGGAAGGGTGGTAGGACAATAGAAAAAATATTTAAGAAACAGTCACCAAAATTTGTCCAAATGTGATTAAAATAACAGGCCTTCAGACATATGAAGTCGAATAAACCAAGGCACAAGAAACATGAAGAAAACTACATCAATGAATGTCATAACCCAAAATCAGTGATAAAGAAAAATATCTTAAATGTATTATACAATATGAATAGATATAGAGGCCAGGCACAGTGGCACATGCCTATAATCCCAGCACTCTGGGAGGTAGAGGTGAGCGGATTGCTTGAGGCCAGGAGTTCGAGACTAGCCTGGGAAACACAGCGAAACCCTGTCTGTACAAAAAAAAAAAATAGAAAAGTTAGCCAGGCATAGTGGCATGCACCTGTAGTCCCAGCTACTCAGGAGGGTGAGGTGGGAGGATCGCTTGAGCCCAGGAGACAGAGGTTGCAGTGAGCTGAGATCACGGGCACTGCACTCCAGCCTGGGCGACAGAGCAAGACCGCCTCAAAAAAAAAAAAAAAAAAAGATAGAGATCAAGAGAACAGAACTGAAATTTCAGAAATAAATTCTAACAATTAACAGTCCATTGATCTTTAACAAAGGGACCAAGACAATTAAATGAGGAAAGAACAGTCTTTTCAACAAACGGTGTTGAGACAACTGAGTATTTATATCCAGAATCATAAATTTGGACTCGCACCTCAAAATATGCACAAAATAGATCACAGAACTCAATATAGGAGATAAAACAATAAAACTCTTGAAGCAAACAGAAGAGTAGATCCTCATGAACTTGGGTTAGACAAGCATTTCTTAGCATGATATCAAAAGCAGAAGTCAAAAAAGAGAAGAAGACTGATACACTGGACTTCATCGAAACTGAAACCTTTTCAAAGGTCGCCCTCCAGAAAGTGAAAAGATAAGCCATAGCCTGGGAGATAATATCTGAAAATCATATGAGGAGGCTTGTGTCTACAGATAAAAAGAACTCTTACGACTCAAAGATAAAAAGAAAAAGAACTTAATTTTTTAAATGGGCAGCAGACCTCCTTACAAAAATGTTTTATCCTTCCAGCAGGAGGAAAATGATACCAGATAAAAATACGGATCTATACAACAAAAAGAAGAACATCAGAAATGTTAACTACATCATTAAATGTTATTTTTTTCTTATTTAAATATCTTTAAAAGATAATCATTCGCTGTGAAAAACAATATGACATTTTCTCAAAAAAGTAATTTTTATTACGGACTGAGTATTTGTGCCCCCTCCTTCCTATTCATGTGTTGACATCCAGGGTGGAAGCCTCATGAATGAGATTAGTGCCCTTATTACAAAGGGTCTCCAGAAAACTCTTAGCTTTCTTTCTGCCATGCGAGAATACAAGAAGCCAGCAGTCTACAACACAGAAGCAGGCCCTACACTGGCACCCTGATCTCCAACTTCCAGCCTCCAGAACTGTGAGAAATACGTATTTGCTATTTAAGCCACCCAATCTACGGTAATTTGTTAGAATACCCCCAACTAAGTAAGACACTAAATGATCTATCAACTTCACTTCTGAGTACAGTCATCTCACAGTACTCTCGGGGCACTGGTTTCAGGACCTCCCTCAGGCACCAAGTCTCTAATATAAAATAGCCTAGTATTTGCATATAACCAATGCCCATCCTCCATATACTTTAATCTCTAGATTACTTATAATACCTAATACAATGTAAATGCTATTCAAATAGCTATTATATTGTTTTGGGAATAATTACAAGAAAAAGTGTACATGTTCAGTACAGATTTAACCGTTGGTTGAATCCATGGATGCAGAACCCATGGATAAGGAGGGCTACCTATATACCCAAAAGAACTAAAAGCAGAGACTCAAAGAGATATTTCTTTTTTTCTTTTTTTTAAGACAGAGTATCACTCCATCACCCAGACTGGAGTGCAGTGGCGCAATCTTGGCTCACTGCAACCCCCACTTCCCAGGCTCAAGCGATTCTCCAGCCCTAGGCTCCTGAGGAGCTAGAATTACAGGGGTGGGACACCATGCATGACTAGCTCAGGTATCTGCCCACCTTGGCCTCCCAAAGTGCTGGGGTTATAGGCATAAACCACCATACTCAATCCTCAAACAGGTATTTCTACACCAATGTTCATATCAACAATATTCACAATAGCCAAAAGGTGAAATCAACCTAACTGTTCATCAATACATGAATGGACAAACAAAACATGGTATACATGCATACAATGGAATATTACTCAACCATAAAAAGGAATAAAATTCTGACACATACTACGACATGGGTGAACCTTAATGACATTATGCTAAGCCAGTCACAAAATGACAAATACTGAATGATTCCATATATGTGAGCTCCTTTGAACAGTGAGATTCGTAACAAACAGAAAGTGGAATGCTGGCTGCAAGGGATGAGGGGGTGGAAGATGAAGAATTATGGTCTAATGGGTACAGAGTTTCAGTCTGGCAAGATGAAAAAGTTCTGACAGATGGTAGTGGTGGTTGCACAAAAATGTGAACATACCTGAACTGATCACTTAAAAATGATTAAAATGGTAAGTTTTATGTTACATATATATCATCACAATTGAAAAAAGACAACTGACTATTTAGACAAAAATAACGAAAATAAAGCATGGAGTTTCAACATATAGCACAAAGGTCCGGAGAGTATATATGGAGTATATTATTATAACATTCACATGCTATAAATAAAGTAGTGTATCACTTGAAGGTAGACTATGGTAAGAGATGTATACTACAAACCCTAAAGCAAAAAATAAACTAATAAACTAATAAAACAAGTTAGAGCTAGAAATCCAACAAAGGGGATATAATGGAATCATTAAAATATCTAATTAATCTCAAAGGAATCAGAGAAAGGAAAAAATGACAAAAGAACAAATGAGAAAATTATTAAGCAAACAGCAATATGAAAGATTTAAACTTAACCACATTCAATAATTTTGTGAAATGTAAATTACTTAAATATCTGAATTGAAAAGCTGAGGCTATGACTGGATTTAAAAAAAAAAAAAGCAAAACACAACACCTCAAAATCTAACTAGATGCTGCCTACAAGAAACTTATTTCAAATAGGTTAAAGATCCAAATAGGTTAAATAAAGATCCAAATAGGTAGACAGTCAGATAGACCACATTAACACTAATGAAAAGAAAGCTGAAATGCCTATATTACATCAACCAATTTCAGAGCAAAGAATTGTTAAAAGGAATAAAAAAGATCATCTTATTACAATAAAGGAGTCATATAATCATCTCAATACATGCAGAAAAGGCGTTTGACTAAATCCAAGATCCACTTCTGATTAAAAAAAAAAAAAAAGTCTCAACAAAGTAGGAATAGCAGAGAATTTCTTCAACCTGATAAACAGTTTCTATAAAAAATGTACAGCTAATATCATGTTTGATGGTCAAAGAATGAATGCTTCCCCCTATGATCAGGACAGGACAGGAACACTCATTTCACCATTTCTATTAACATTTTATTAAAGGTTCTAGTCAGATCAGTAAGGCAAGAAATAAAGGGCCATCAGGATTTAAACAAGTGGTGCTGTAGTAACTGGATATCCACATGCAAAAAATATTTTTTTAAACTGAGCATGACCCATATATTGCACCATATACAAAAAACAATTCAAAATGGATCACAAACACAAATGCGACATTTAAAATTATAAACCTTCTGGAAGAAAACAAGAGAAAATGTTTGTGACTTTGGGTTAGGAAGAGACTTCTTGATTACCACATCAAAGTATAGTTTATAACACAAATTTTTATAATTTTTTTTTTTTTTTTGGAGACAGAGACTCGCTCTGTCTCCCAGGCTGGAGTGCAGTGGCATGATCTCGGCTCACTGCAACCTTTGCCTCCCAGGTTCAAGAGATTCTCCTGCCTCAGCCTCCCGAGTAGCTGGGACTACAGGCAGATGCCACCACGCCTGGCTAATTTTTGTATTTTTAGTAGAGACGGGGTTTCACCGTGTTAGCCAGAATGGTCTCAATCTCCTGACCTTGTGATCCACCCGCCTCAGCCTCCCAACATGATGGGATTACAGGTGTGAGCCACCGTGCCTGGCCCAAATTTTTATAAATTGAACTATGAAAATTAAAAACTCTGGTCTTCAAAAAAGTGTTAAGAAGATAAAAAGATAAGCCCATGTACTGGGAGAAAACATCTGTAAATGATATATTTGATAAAGAAGTCATATCTAGAACATATAAAGAACTCATAAAATTCATTAACAAAATAAACCACCCAGTAAAAACTGGGCAAAACATGAATATATCCCTAAAACATATATATGAATGGCAAATAAGCATATAAAAAGATGCTCACCATCATTAGTCATCCAGAAATTGCAAATTAAAACCACAATCAGATACTATTTACCCACTAGAAAATGGCTAAATTAAAAAAATTAACCATATCAACTACTGGCAAGGATGTGGAAGAATGGGAACTCTCACACACTGCTGGTGGGAATATAAATGATACAACCAATCTGAAAAACAATTTGGCAGTTTTTGAAGAAGTTAAACATACATCTACCATATGGTCCAGCCAATCTAATCTTAGGTATTTAAGCAAGAGAAATAAAAACAACTGTCCATACAATATCATGTACATAATGTTTACAGCAGTTTTATTTGTAACAGCCAAAAACCAAAACACACCAAATTATCCATGAACAGGTTAATGGATAAACAAAGTGTTATATATCCATCCAATGAAATACTACTCAGCAAAAAAAAAAAAAAAAAAAAAAAAAAAAAAAAACATTAATACACGCTCTGAAGAACCTCAAAACAATTACAGTAATGAAAGCTAGACAAAAAGAAGAGTACCTATTATATGATCCCATTGATTAGCATGCTAGAAAATGCAAACTAACGTACAGTGACAGCAAATCAGTGGTAGTCTGGGGGTCAGGGGAGAAGTGCAAGAAAAGGGACTACACCAGGGGGCATATGTAAATTCTGAGAGTGATGGATGTTCACCATCTTGATTGTAGTAATGGTTTCCTGAGTAAATACAGTCAAAACTTAATAAATTATACACTTTAAATATGTATAGTTTACTGTATGTCAGTAATATCTCAAGCTATTAAAAACATACAAAAGGCCTATAAATACTCTTATACTGAAATTCTCAAAATTCAAAAAGTATTATAAAGTTATTGAATGCCTTTTTTAGTACTTCCTGTTGTGATCATTCTCATATACAGTGATTACAAAGTAAAATGCTTTTCCAATGATCATTCTCATATACAGTGATTACAAAGCAAAATGCTTTTCCAAGTCTAAAAGAGTAGAAAAAAGACTTAAAGAGTAGATAATACGATTACAGCAGCTCAACAAATAAAAAACTTTTAAGAGAAGTTTTTCTTTAAAAAAAAAAAAAAACTCTCCTAACCCTACCAACAATATAACTGCGTTATAGGACCTGTGAGTACATGCTCACGCACGTGTGCACACACATACGAAGTTTCCGAACTTCATTTCTCATAATTTATAACTCTAAATATAGTTCCAAGGATTCTTTGAGAGAAATTCTAGACAAAAAAGAAAAAACTACCTTAGGAATGCTTCATCAAGGCTCTACAACTCACCACAAGGCTATGTGCTTGGAGACCTTCATCTTTTAGGTTAAATTACTTATTGAGTGCTAGATGATGTTACAAAATGTTTTTAGATTTTCTCATCATTTTTCATTCTTGTAACAATTAAGTAGCCAGAGCGTATAATCATACTTTTTAACGGCATACAGATAGGAGAATAAATGTATATAAATAACTTGTGCATGCTACAGGTCAAGACATACATTCAGAACCAGAACCTGTATCTCCTGATCCATAGTCGAATCCCCTTCCTGCTACAACGCATCATCTCAATTACTGCAAATGTACCTGTTTATACACTTGGAAACACATACTACTTACTGTTCACAGTCATGTGCACTGGCAGCCATGGGACCATCACCATAAACTAAGAACAATCATTTCTGAACTGGGTAATTCATATAAGTTCAGTATACAAAGATAGCAATGCCTATCAACAACCTGAATGATACTCTCCCAAACTAAAATATTGATTAGGTGCAGAGATACTTTGGAATTAGAAAGACCAAGTCTGAGGTTTAATCCTCTCTTAACCACTTAAAGCTTGACCCATTTTCCCTTGTGAATGGTGCTAATCATACTACGTAGTACTGGTTAATGTAAAGATTAAATGAGATAACAAATGTAAGGCATTTGGTATAGTGTCTGGCACACAGCTGCTGCTACTACTACTCCTAACAATAAACTTCTTTTAATATTTAGGTTACTGATACCAAAAAAGAGCAATGATAACTTCAACATAATAGATATGATGTAGAAACAAATACTAAATTTAGGTATAAAATTTAACAATGTTTGTTTTTTCCCTTGAGTTTCACTCCCAAACGAGGCTTTTAGGTACTCAGATTTACCATAAAAAAAAAAAAACAAAAAAAAAACAAAACAAAGCACATTTCCCTCTTGCTCATACAGATACAGAGCATTCCTGAAACTGATTCTTAATCAGCATACTTGTAAAAATCTTGGTTAATGGTTTTTAAAAGATTAATTTTTCTTTAAATGACTTTGAATAAGTAGTTATTTCTAAAGTAACCATTCATATGAAAGTGTAAATTCTTGAAAAAAGACCTCCCTTAATGTTTATAAAAAATGAAGTCAAGGAAAACTTAAAATGAGCTTATTAATAGTTGCCAGTGTATTAACAATATAAAAATAACAAATAGGATGAGCGCGGTGGTTCACGCCTATAATCCCAGCATTTTGGATGGCTGAGGAAGTGGATCACCTGAGGCCAGGAGTTTAAGACCAGCCTGGCCAACATGCTGAAACCTCATCTCTACTAAAAATATAAAAATTAGCCAGGCATGGTGGCGCACACCTGTAGTCCCAGCTACTCAGGAGGCTGAGGTAGGAGAATCCCTTGAACCCGGGAGGCAGAGGTTGCAGTGAGCCAAGATCATGCCACTGCACTCCAGTCTGGGCGACAGAGCAAGATTTCATCTCTAAATAAATAAATAACAAATAACTGTGGTCAAGAAATCAAGTTACAAAGTTTACTTCTTCAATGTAATTCTAAAGGTTTCAAATAAGTAACATCACTGAAAATACTATAGAAAAAAATGATATCCAAACTCATAATATGCTTCCATAATTCATCCAGTTTTAGAACCTATAGCTGCTTATAAACAGTAATCAGTATCTTCATTTCCCTGTTTTTGACCAATATGCCATAAAATATTCAAATACAAGCAGTGATTTATTAAGATGGTGCTTCTGCTTAAATTTAACTATCAGGTGACAGGCAGGGCACAACAGTTTTGCCAGTTGACATAAAAAAGGGATAAATTAGCACATGAAAAGTAATTTATATAGATGGCTATATATATATATAATTCAGGTAAGTTAAATGAATAAAAGGTGGAGACCAAATGAATAAAAGATGGAGACCATATTTACAAACCTAAAATGGGCTAAGCAAAGCTATTCTGAAGGTTCTGCCGCAATTCAGCATTAAACATAGGCCTCTAGGCTTATAATGGTCTCCTTATTAGTAAAACAAGTAATAGTAGTAGGGCTTTCATTATCTACCATTCCTAATTTAAGCTCCTAATACCAGTTGAGAAGACCGTTACATATATTACTTCTAATAATAACAAAACCCTGCCAAAGTGGATTCTACCGTGCCTATTTTATAAATGGGGAAACTGAAGTTCAAAGAAGTTAATCAATATCTGAAAAGTGACTTAGTAAAGCCTAAATTCAAAGCCAAATTCTGTATTCTTTCAACCATATCAGGCTAACTACACTGATTAAACACAGTAATTCCACTTCTAGGAATTTACCTTCTGGGAAAATGCATGTGAAATAACACTTTCAACAAGGTATTTACTACAACAAGGTTTGTAAATCAAAAGATAAGAAACAACCTAAGTGTGTATCAGTAGAGCACTAATTAAGTAAATCATGGTTTGTCTAAAAAACGGGAAAGCAAACCATTCTTTAAGAAAATACATGCAGCTTTATATCTATGGATATAGGATGAGACAATCTCCAGGATCCAGTTTCATGTACACTGCACTGTCCAATATAGTGGCCACTGGCCACATGCAGCTATGTAATTTAAACTATTTTAAATTAAATAGAATTTAAACATTTAGTTATTCAGTCATACCAGCTACATTTCAAGGACTCTGTAGCACCATGTGGCTAATGGCTGCCATACTAAGCAGCTAAATATATATTTCCACCACACAGAAAGTTCCACTGGACAATACTAACATAAAATTATCTTTGGAAGGACATAAACTGGTAACAGAGGTTGTCTCTAAAGAAGGGAACAGAGACAACAGGGAAACTTAGTATTCAACATATGCCCACTTGTAACTTCTGAATTCTGAAGTAACATGTCATTTACTGATACCTATTTAAAAATAACTATTTACCTATTTTAAAATACCTTGTTTGTCATCTGCAAACAGGGACAATTTGACTTTCTCTTTTCCTAATTGAATACCCTTTATTTCTTTGCAGAAGACATGACTGTATATTTAGAAAACCTCATCATCTCAGCCCAAAATCTCCTTAAGCTGATAAGCAACTTCAGCAAAGTCTCAGGATACAAAATCAATGTGCAAAAGTCACTAGCATTCTTACACACCAATAACAGACAAACAGAGTGCCAAATCATGAGTGAACTCCCATTCACAATTGTTTCAAAGAAAATAAAATGCCTAGGAATCCAACTTACAAGGGATGTGAAGGACCTCTTCAAGGAGAACTACAAACCACTGCTCAGTGAAATAAAAGAGGACACAAACAAATGGAAGAACATTCCATGCTCATGGATAGGAAGAACCAATATCGTGAAAATGGCCATACTGCCCAAGGTTAATTTATAGAGTCAATGCCATCCCCATTAAGCTACCAATGTCTTTCTTCACAGAATTGGAAAAAACTGCTTTAAAGTTCATATGGAACCAAAAAAGAGACCACATTGCCAAGACAGTCCTAAGCCAAAAGAACAAAGCTGGGGGCATCACGCTACCTGACTTCAAACTATACTACAAGGCTACAGTAACCAAAACAGCATGGTACTGGTACCAAAACAGAGATATAGACCAATGGAACAGAACAGAGCCCTCAGAAATAATACCACACATCTACAAACATCTGATCTTTGACAAACCTGACAAAAACAAGAAATGGGGAAAGTATTCCCTATTTAATAAATGGTGCTGGGAAAATTGGCTAGCCATAAGTAGAAAGCTGAAACTGGATCCCTTCCTTACTCCTTATACAAAAATTAATTCAAGATGGATTAAAGACGTAAATGTTAGACCTAAAACCATAAAAACCCTAGAAGAAAACCTAGGCAATACCATTCAGGACATAGGCATGGGCAAGGACTTCATGTCTAAAACACCAAAAGCAATGGCAACAAAAGCCAAAATTGACAAATGGGATCTAATTAAACTAAAGAGCTTCTGCACAGCAAAAGAAACTACCATCAGAGTGAACAGGCAACCTACAGAATGGGAGAAAATTTTTGCAATCTACTCATCTGACAAAGGGCTAAAATCCAGAACCTACAAAGAACTCAAACAAATTTACAAGAAAAAAACAAACAACCCCATCAAAAAGTGGGCAAAGGATATGAACAGACATTTCTCAAAAGAAGACATTCATACAGCCAACAGACACATGAGAAAATGCTCATCATCACTCACCATCAGAGAAATGCAAATCAAAACCACAATGAGATACCATCTCACACCAGTTAGAATGGTAATCATTAAAAAATCAGGAAACAACAGGTGTTGGAGAGGATGTGGAGAAATAGGAACACTTTTACACTGTTGGTGGGACTGTAAACTAGTTCAACCACTGTGCAAGACAATGTGGCGATTCCTCAAGGATCTAGAACTAGAAATACGACCCAGCAATCCCATTACTGGGTATATAGCCAAAGGATTGTAAATCATGTTGCTATAAAGACACATGCACACATATGTTTATTGCGACACTATTCACATTAGCAAAGACTTGGAATCAACCCAAATGTCCATCAGTGACAGACTGGATTAAGAAAATGTGGCACATATACACCATGGAATACTATGCAGCCATAAAAAAGGATGGGTTCATGTCCTTTGGAGGGACATGGATGCAGCTGGAAACCATAATTCTCAGCAAACTACTGCAAGAACAGAAAACCAAACACCACATGTTCTCACTCACAGGTGGGAATTGAACAATGAGATCACTTGGACACAGGAAGGGGAACATCACACATCAGGGCCTGTTGTGGGGAAGGGAGAGGGGGGAGGGATAACATGAGGAGATATACCTAATGTAAATGACAAGTTAATGGTGCAGCACACCAACATGGCACATGTATGCATACGTAACAAACCTGCACGTTAGCACATGTACCCCAGAACTTAAAGTATAATAAAAAAGAAAAAATAATAATAATTTTAGAGGGCAATTGGACAAAATATATAAATTAGAATATGCATGTACACTCCCACATGATAATGCCATTTATACGTGTGCACAAGGATGTTTGTTGTAACACTGCTCCTAATAAAATTGGTTAACTAAACTGTCAAAAAAAAAAAATACCTTGTTTGTTTCTCATAAAAACTGCCTGAATTCTGTTAATGAGAAGCATAAACGGCTCAGAGGTTCTGAGGCATGGTAGAGGTTAAGAGATAGAAGTCATCTCTGAGGCTTCCTAGAAATACTGCTGACTACTACCCTAACTTCATTAAGCATTCATCTATTCACAATGCTATTTGACATACCACACAAAAGATGACAGAGTGCCTATTTCTGAGGAATTAAGGGAACAGAGATAGAAAAACACACATCAAACGGCAGGCATGGTGGCTCATGCCTGTATAATTCCAGCACTTCGGGAGGCTGAGGAGGGAGAATCACTTCAGCTCAGGAGTTCGCCCGGGCAATATAGTGAGACCCTGTCTCTATTTTCAAAAAAAGAAAACACATCAGAAGAAAAATACTTCAAAAGCATGAAAAAGTAGCAGTGGTCAAAGAAGGGAAAGTTCTAATCTTCTATCAACATGGTCACATCTGTTTCCATTTTCTTTTTCTTATACTTCCTTTAATGCTCTACAGAGGAGCACTTGAAAGCAAGACAGTCTTCCAGTTCTGCTCTGAAGGCACTTTTTTAAATGTCTTAATACACTGAATAAGTTACTTAATTTCTACATGCCTCAATTTCCTCACCTGTAAAGGGAAACCTATTGATTAATCAAGGTTATCTATTAACTACTAGACATTTCTGCTGTGGAGAGAGACGACACAAACCTTTGAGAACAAAAAAGACACTGTGGCCAGGCAGTCAAAAAAAATTACACAATATTTTTTTTTTTAAATTGAAACGGAGTTTCACTCTTGTTGCCCAGGCTGGAGTGCAATGCCCAGGCTGGAGTGCAATGGCGCTATCTTGGCTCACCACAGCCTCCGCCTCCTGGGTTCAAGCGATTCTCCTGCCTCAGCCTCCAGAGCAGCTGGGATTACAGGCATGCAACACCATGCCCAGTTAATTTTGTATTTGTAGTAGAGACAGGGTTTCTCCACATTGGTCAGGCTGGTCTCGAACTCCCAACCTCAGGTGATACGCCCACCTCAGCTTCCCAAAGTGCTAGGATATCAGGTGTGAGCTACTGGGCCCAGCCTATTTTTTTTTTGAAATGGAGTCTCGCTCTGTCCCAGGCTGGAGTGCAGTGGCGCCATCTCAGCTCACTGCAACCTCCACCTCCCAGATGCAAGCAATTCTCCTGCCTCAGCCTCCCAAGTAGGTGGGATTACAGGTACATGCCACCATGCCTGGCTAATTTTTGTATTTTTAGTAGAGACAGGGTTTCACCATGCTGACCAGGCTGGTCTTGAACTCCTGACCTGGTGATCCGCCTGCCTCGGCCTTCCAAAGTGCTGGGATTACAGATGTGAGCCACCGCACCGGGCAAAATAATATAATTTTTAAAACATTGATACTTTTCTCTCACTGAGGGCTTGTCCACTTGAGGAGGTTGAAGGGTCTGGGAATGATGCTAAATTGTGATCTATTCTGGAAGAAGAATAGGAACAAGATCCTAAACTATGTGCTTTCTTGAACATTTACACTGCATTCTCATTCTCTCTTCCTCTTCCATGGATCTCAGCCAGTGTTTAAATCTAGCCTAACTCCAGAGCCCTGGGTTTTCACCACTGCCCAATATATACTGCCTTTCATAGTGGTAGGTCTGAAACCTGTGCCAGGACAGGCAGAAGGCCACGCTGTTGTCCAAAAAGTGACATGGGCCATGAATTTGACCCCACACAGACTGGTAACCCAGAAGTGTGGCCAAATTTCAGGAATTTGGATTTACAGGAAAAGAAAAGCACAGTACAGTCCTACAAAGGAAAAATGTCACTCAGAGACTCTGATATCTAATCACACGCACAGGCATTGAGGAAGTCAACTTACTAAAAAGGAAACTTCCCATAAAATGGAAGGATGAAGCAATGAAGATACGGAACAGTGAGGAAAGACATACAACAATTATTTCCAGAAATTTATATTTCTATGCTATTATTAAACAAATTTTAAAATGTAATAATTACCTATAAGTATTTTAAATCCTTCAAAAATGTACAAGACAGATGCTAAAGTCATTTCACACAAGGGGTACACATAGAAATCTCAACACTTATGTGGCCTTAGGCTACTATGCTCCTATACATTTATTTAAGGAGGTGAGATATTTGAAAATGAGTTTATATTAATGGGAAAGTGCAAAGAAACTTGCCAAAGTATGCCAGCTCCATAGCCCACAAGCAATGAGCATCACCTGCCTGTGCCAGTCAGATCCCCAACCAACATTACTGTAAAGGCTATGAAAGAAGCTGTTAGCACTCTGGTGTAATCCCAGCACAGGCCAGAGCAGCAGACTAGGCAGAACTTTACATCAGTGGCAGGTCTCCCAAATTTTCTTGATGCCACAGAATTCATAAGTGGGATCAGTATGTTCTAAAAAAACATGGTACTGCAAAAGGAGAAAAAGGTTCCACAGCATCAAGCAGTATAATACTTGAAACCTCATCATTAAAGTGACAGTTTTCAAGTGCCATTTATGATGCCCTAGTCTGGAAACATCCCAGCTAACCCATCTGATCAACAATTTCACAGATGGAAGCACTTGATGGCTAATTGGCAAATCTATTATTCAAATAAAACAGCTTTCTGTACCTCTTTTTTCATTATTACAAGTCAAGGTACAACAAGACTGGTCACTGAAACTAGCTTAACAAGAGAAGCCTTTTTCCCAAAATAATTTTTTTAAATAAAATAACATATTTTGGCAATTAGAAGTGCTAGTCAGTTTCTGGAGTGTAAGGAAAATGTTTTAAAAACTTAAAAAAGTAAGAAATGTAAACCTTCTTTTAAAAGTTGTACTATTTTGTAACCTCTACCTTTACCAATGTGTCAAAATTCACATTATCAGAGGGAATAAAATGAAATATTCACTAATTCCTTAAATATTCTTAAAACATGGGCCAAGTATTACATGTCAGGATAAAGAAAAACCCTCCTAAATATTTTAGTTTCCCAAAAATTTTAAAAAGCAAGCATCTTACTTTTGGTCTACAATAAAAATTACAAGACTATTTAAATTTTATTAATTTATGAAACAACCATGACAACACTATTGATTTTCTCTACCTAAAGAAATGTTGATGTAAATAGGCTGGGACATCAGAAAAAGTTGTGTTCCAACTCTAGTTCCACTTCTTGTTAGTTTTATAACTCAACCTTATAATATGAAAATAATTATCCCTACCCATGTAGGATCGTTGTGAGGATTAAAAGATTGAGTGCATAACCACCTCATATCAGAATAAGGAAGGTACTCAGCATCAGTCCATTTGGCTCTCCTCTGCTCCCCCACCCCAATTTTTTAAATTCTAGAGGAAAATTTTAATACAGTTTCAAAATATGTGGGTTCTCTTTATAGATCCATACATTTGTTCTAGATGTTACAATGACATTCCCTACTCACAGTATCTGGCTGTCTCCCTATATTACTATAATCTTCATACCATTTCAAGCTGAAAGCTCCCAAGGCAAAAGTCTTGTAGAATGGCTGAGCTATAAAATATCCAATGAGGCTAGGCCTGGTGGCTCATGCCTGTAATCCTAGCACTTTGGGAGATCGTGACAGGCAGATCACCAGGTCAGGAGTTCGAGACCAGCCTGGTCAGCATGGTGAAACCCCGTCTCTACTAAAAATACAAAAAAATTAGCCGTGGTGGCCCATGCCTGTAGTCCCAGCTACTCGGGAGACTGAGGCAGGAGAACTGCTTGAACCCAGGAGGCAGAGGTTGCAGTGAGCTGAGATCGCACCACTGCACTACAGCCCAGGTGACAGAGTAAGACTCCGTCTTTAAAAAAAAAAAAAAAAAAAAAATCCAAAGACATCATCTAGTCTATACAGTAGAAATCAGGAAATGAATACAGTAACCAGAAATCACAAATGGGAGAGAAATAACCTGAAACCGTGAAACCAGGTACAAATTAAAGCAAAATCAAAATCATCTCTCTATGGTGATACAGCTATACAATGACAACAAAAATGTATTCTACTAGGTAGTGAAATATGTTGTTTCTTATGAAGTGAAAGTTTTCCTTTTCTATAAAACAGAATGGTGCACTTTTCAAAAACTAGGTTTTGTCATTCTACTGTCTACTTTTGGTAAGCATTTTCCTTCTAATAACTCAGGCTCCGGTATTTACAACAGTAGGGAATAGAAAATTACCACAGGCAGGTAAGAATGCAACTGAGTAAAAAGAGGGGGAAATGTACAATGAGTAAGAGAAAAGTACAACTATCATAATTTTTATTATTATTATTATTTACTCTGTTGTCCCTAAGTCATTATGCCCTTCATAGGCATTCAGTCTTCTGAAGGGAAGAGCCCGTGCAATCACTGGCAACAGCTTAAAAAGCAGCACTGAGAGGCTGCCCAGTGGAGACCACTGCCCCGCTCTGGTGGCATACTTTCAGGGTACTCAACCCAGACAATATCCCACGGAGAACCACCTTGAGTCTGTGTTGTAAGAAAATCAGTCCCACCTGCTTAGGTTTTAAATGAATCTGATAATTAGAGAACTTCCCAAATGATAAAATGAACTGAAAAATTACAAGTAAAATTATGCAAGTTTAAGATAGGAAACCCAAAGATCAATGTGCCAAATCAGCAATGTAACCAGTAAATCAAACATGTAAGACAATGTCGAAGGTAGGGAAAGAAAAGACACAGATTGGATCTTTGATCATAGCATCCCATACATTTGGAATATTGAGATTAAGTTG
Source organism: Rhinopithecus roxellana (assembly GCF_007565055.1). Taxonomy (NCBI): domain Eukaryota; kingdom Metazoa; phylum Chordata; class Mammalia; order Primates; family Cercopithecidae; genus Rhinopithecus; species Rhinopithecus roxellana. The sequence goes on from NC_044562.1 coordinate 103,436,011, forward strand.
CAACGTCTTAATTTCCCATATTAGATAGAGATATCTTCTTCTGTCTTCTTTCCCATATACTCTTTCTACCAAAAATGGTATCGGATGTCATAGATCCATCATATCCTTGACTTTATATTTAAAACTTTAAACATCTCATTACTTTTCACAATTTTTATTTTTTCTCTTATTTCATCAGAATGTGATTAATTTGAAGGACAGTTCCACTGTAACTGAAAATTTATCACCAATCCCCTTCTGTTCTAAAGAACTTGAACAAAATTGTTTAACATAATTGCATATCAAAATAGAAATTTAGCATTCACAAGTGGCAAAGACCTTTCCTCCCAAAAGAAGACCTATCACAATTAAAATATTCAAACAAACTGACACAGGTTAACTATCATATACCTATGGAAAATTTATGTCCCTTTTACTTACCTGAGAACCCTCGAGACTAGATTTGAGGCCTCTCAGGAGCACCCTATTTTTCACAGAGTTTAATACATACTCAGAATAATCACACTACAATGACAACTAGAAAGAATATGCTCTAATTAGTCTGCTTTTAACCTGACCCCTTTCTTAATTTCCTATCGTATAAGTATTAGAGTATATGAGTAGAATGATTAGGAACTATATTTAATAAAATTATAACCTCACAAGAGCAGCAAATAAGAAAAACGTTAAAGCCATCTTGTAATTCTGCTTTGTTTCCAAAGCAAAATCACTATTATTTGTAGTTAAGCTAAGAAATAAAACAATTAAAATTTCTTGACCCTTCTCTACTTCTTAAGAGAAAATGCCCAAATTAATCTACTAATGTTTAGAAAGGCTCTTCATAAATGTACACAGGATTACATCAGATACTCAAGAGTCAAAGAAAAAAAAGGTAACCAGAATATTCATGAGCATATAAATACTGTCAATACAGCTAAGCTAAAGAACTCAAGGAATATAAAGAAAACCTATAAAAAATTTTTGTAAAGGTCTGCTCATTTGCATACTACTATACCAGTGCTTACAGAAAAATTAAAGCTTGTATTTATGACAGATGTGACACATATAAATAAAGACTAATTGTACACATTAGTTTATGATGGTTCACTACATGGCAGGATTGCTCTAGCAGATATAGAATAAAAATAAAACAATAATCTGTAATTTATTTTAAAACATTATTATAGTACCTTCATCTTCAGTGTATCCAAGTTCTTTAAAAATGTATGTCTGATAAGCATAACTCCTTTGCTCAGCAATCTCTAATTGCTTCCCAAATCACTCAGAAGAGAACTTTCTACAGGGCCCTGCAAGATCTATACTGTGGTAACCTCTCTAGTATTATTGCCTTCAAATTAAAGACTGGGAGAGAAAATGGAATACCTAGGTAAGGCATTAAAAAAGTACTAAAAAATAAACTCAAATGAATTTCTGACTTTGGTGGCTCTTCTAAAAAGTACTAAAGAAAAATGTTAATGGCATTTAATGTTATTTAGTGTTATTCCACGACTTGTTCTTTTGCTTTAGTTTTATGTTTGTATACTAAAAAGAGAACGTTATAAAGCTGAAGTTCCTTTTGCCTCCCTCCCTTTTCATGAATTTGTTGTGAGTTATCTAGACCTGCGCTGTACAATATGGTAGCCACTAGCTAGATGTGACCATATAAATTTAAATAAAATTAGAAGTTCAGTTTTCAGTTAGACAAGGTACATCTCGTGGGCTCAACAGGTACATGTGATTCTTTAAATTTAAGTAATGTAACATTTAGAATTCAGTTCTCCAGCTGCTCCAGTCACATTTCCAGTACTTAACATGTGGGTTAGTGGCTACTGTATTGAACGGTGCAGATATGGACACTTCCATCACAGCAGAAAGTTGTACTAGACAGTGCTTCTGTAGAACAACTTGTAATATTTTTACTCTGGAGTTATATAACCCTAAAAAAAGGTGTTACTTTATGTTTTTTAAATTGACATGCTTCCATGTTGTATGTATCTTTTTACAACTGAATTTTTCTCTTACTATGTTTATAAGATGTATTATGCATATTGGTATATAAAACCTAGTTCATTCATTTTAGCTGCTGCATTAATTTCATCATAACACATTTAGACATTTAAATATTTTGCAATTTTTAATATTGCAAATAATGCTTTAACAATATTCTTCAATATGTCTCCTGATATTGACATATAAAAGTTTCTCTAAAGTGAATAAATGGAATTATTGAGTAACAGAAGTTTGCTCATTTTCAACTTTACTAGATATTGTCAAATTGCTCTCCAAAGTGACTTTAACCATTTACCACATATGGTGTGTCCATTTAACATATATTTATTGTCTGTTATTTGCCAGGTAATGATCTAAGCACTGAGCTGTAATTCCTAACCAACATCACACTCACACAAATACATACACACACACATGCACACAGCTTACATGAGAATTACTGCTTTCCTAAATTTTCATTAACACTTAATTCAACAGTTTTTTTTTTTTTAAACTAATCTAATAGTTGTTTTAGTTTTCATTTCCCTGATATAAAATGACACTGAGTATCTTTTCATAATTTTTTTTTGGCCATTCTTATTTCACATTCTTTTGTTAAACGAGGTCTTTTTTTGTCTTACTTATCTATGGTTCTGCTGAATGAAGCACATGGTGTTGCAGATTAATGTGTTGCTAGCATCTTGTCTCCATCTTTGCTTGTCTTATAAGTTTGTTTCTGTTGTCTTTTGGGGACAAGAATTAGTAATACCATCTTGAGATAGTCAAATTATGAATCTTTTGAGTTGTGCTTTCCTATATTGAGGTCATAAAGACATAAAAATTTCTGCCCCCAAAAACTGGGGGATTGGGGAAGGGTATCTGCTATGCACCTGACTAGTTCATATTGGAGATTATTTAATCCTTATAAAGAACCATCTGGGTAGGTATTATCAACCTCATTTTAAACATACGGTAACTGAACTTTAAAATGTCTTTTTTGTAGTAAAAATATAAAATTTCCCACTTGTACTGTTTTTAAGTAACAATTCAGTGGCATTAGGTACATTAACACTGTCGCACAACCAACACCACCATCTCCAACACCAGTTCCAGAACTTTTTTCATCATCCCAAACGGAAACTCTACCCATTAAACAATAACTCCCTATTCTCTCCTCTTCCCAGCTCCTGGCAACTACCATTCTACTTTCTATCATTATGAATCTGATACTCTAGGTACCTCATGTAAGTGGAATCATATAACATTTGTCCTTTTGTGTCTGGCTTATTTCACTTAGCAAAATATCTTTTAGGTTCACTCATGTTGTAGCATATGTCAGAATATCATTCCTTTAAAGTTAATAATATTCCATTGTATGTACAATCAGCCCTCCATATCAACAGGTTCGCCATCCACAGATTTAACCAACCATAGACAGAAAATACCAGAGGGAAAAAAACAATAAAAAGTAACAATACAACAATAAAAAACAAAAATGTTTTAAATATATGTATTTACATAGCATTTACATTGTATTAAGGATAAGTAATTTATAGATGATTTAATGTATGCGAGAGACCGTGTCTAGGTTATATGCAAATACTACGCCATTTTATCTAAGCGACTTGAGCAGCCACAGATTTTGGTATCAGCAAAGGTCCGAGAATCAATCCCCCAAGGATACTAAGGAATGAGTGTATATGCATTTTATTTATCCATTCATTTGTTAAGGGACATCTAGATTGTTTCCACCCCTCGGCTATTATAAATAATGCTGCTAAGAATATTGGTGCACAAACATCTGTTGGAGTCTCTGCCTTCAATTATTTTGGGCACATACCCAGAAGTAGAATTGCTGGATTATATGGTAATCCTATGTTTAATCTTTTAAGGAACAATACTGTTATCCATATTATCTGTACCATTTTACATTTCTATCATCAATGTACAAGAGTTCCAATTTCTCCAATCCTCACCAATACTTATTTTGTTGTTGTTGTTGTTTTTTAATTTGGATAATAGCCATTCAAATGGGCATATCTTCAAAAATTATAAAGTGTGGACTGGGCATGGTGGCTCTTGCCTATAATCCCAGCACTTTGGGAGGCCAAGGTGGGCGGATCAATTGAGGTCAGGAATTCGAGACCAGCCTGGCCAACATAGTGAAACCCCGTCTCTACAAAAAATACAAAAATTAGCCGGGTATGGTGGTGGGCACCTGTAATCCCAGATACTCAGGAGGCTGAGGCAGGAGAATCTCTTGAATCCAGGAGGTGCAGGTTGCAGTTAGCCAAGATCATGCCACTGCACTACAGCCTGGGTGACGGAGCAAGACTCCATCTTTAAAAAAAAAAAAAATGTTATAAAGTTTGATTTCATATTTAGATATTCAATCCATTTGATACAAATATTTTTTGTATAGAATAAGGCTGGAATCTAATTTTAGTTTTTCCCCTTACTGGCTACCACTTGCTTCAGCATCATCTAATGAACAGGCCTCTCCTTCTCCACTATTTTAATGTCACTTATATTACAAACCAAGTTCCCATATATTGATGGATGTATTTCTGGGTTTTTGATTATACTGGTCTACCTGATTATCTCTGCAACAATATATTACTACTTCAGTCATATAGCATTAAAATATATTTTGAAATCTGGTAGAGCAAATTTCTTTTTCCTTTTTACGAATTTCTTTGCTATTCTTGAACTATTTTTTCCTATATGAATTCTAGAGTCAGTTTGCCTATTTCCATGAAAATTCTGGTTGATATTTTTATTGAAACTGCATTGAATGTATGATTAGTTGGAAAGAATTGGCATGTGGTGATACAAAGACTCCTCATCCATGAAAACAGTATTATATTTTCATTTATGTCAGTTATTTTTTCCATTGCTATGCTAAATTAATTCTCTCTACCAAACATTAGACCAAAACCCGAGACAAACAATTGAAACAACATTTCTGGTCCAATAACCACAATAAGAAACCAGAAAAAGTTATCAGTGAATATACAAAAAATCCATACACTGTGAGGATTTGGGAGTTATAACAAAATACATCCTACTCAATTCATGAATTTCGTTTTTTAAATCTAGCCACCTAAAATAATTCTTCAAAATGTACACTATATCTCACCACATTCAGGAAGCCTTCTGGGATCACTTACCCACAGTATTTTGCCTTATTTTTGCATCTGAAATTAATGAGGTCTGTACCACAGACACAAAGTGACAACTTATAGGCATTATATAGCCTGCTGCACATGTGCTTAGTTTGGCCTACACAGTGTTTGTTTGTTTGTTTTTAAAGAGACCAAAAAAATTAGGGTATTTTACACAAAAATCACATGATTTTTAACTTTGCTTAAAACTTGCAGGTTGTGTGTCATTTTCACTTAGAGACCTGGCAAAAAAGGCTCCATGATCATGATGTTGTTTATTACCAGGGCAGACAAATCACACACTGATTCTTAAAGCTTCCACCTAAAAGTGATCTATTAATCAATCACATTCCATTGGTCAAAGCAAAATCATGGTAATGCTAACTTCAAAGATGACAGAAAAATATAATCCTGTTATATGCCTGGAAGGTTGAAAGTCACAAATATTCATGTAATTGATGACTTTGCCTTTAATCTGTTCCCCTTTACCTATTCTCCAAACTACCACTAGAATTACTTTTCAAAAACACAGATCAAATTATCTCACAAGTCTACCGGAAAGAAAAAAAAAAATCTTCACATCTGAAAAAAAAAAAAAGAAAGAAAGAAAGAAAGAAAATCTTCATGAAACTACAACACCTAGGGGAAAAAAGTAAAAACACTAAGTATGGCATTCAAAGCCTTTCATAACCAACCTCAGAGTCCTTTACAAGCTTCTTTTGCCAGTATTTTCTTATGTATTTATTCTCTAGCCTTTTGAATATGCCTTGACACATATTTCAAAATTCAGCTCAAATATCATCTCCTCAATTTAGTCTCATTTTTCCCAAGTTAGTCTTATTTTTCCCAAAAGAAGTTAAACTAACCTCCACTGTACTTACAAATCACATTATTTCCAATAAGCATTAGCTTTCACTGATTCAAAGTAGTTAATGTGTAGTAGGCACTTAAAACATGATTGCTTGTGTGTCTATTATAATGTAAGGCTCTGGATTAGGCATTGATATTCTTGTTCATCTTGGAATTCGTTATAGTATATAATACCTGATACACAGAAACTCCAAATATTGACTTAACAAATTAAAACTGAAGACAAGTTACTAAATGCCACTGTCATTTTGCTGAAGTTCCACCTACTTTCAAGCTTATATTGACTATTTCCAAAGCTAAAATGAACCCAGAGAGAAACCAAAATTTTTTAAAAACTGCAGAATATGCTTTGGCTATTCTCATCTCTTGGGCTCTGTTTCCACTGCTTTTGGAAATCGTTTAGATGCCAAGACCTAGGTGGAGTTTGTTACAAAGACAACGAAGTAGCCAAATTATAGTAATATATGTTTTTAATATAATAATCTCACACCTTTTAGTAATTTCAAGTTTGTAAGTACTTTAACAAAGAAAATCTAAAAATACATTTAAAACATAAAGCTGTTACTTTACAAATTTTAATAGTACTAATAAAACATCTTTATTTCTGCTTCAAACTACTGGTAAGTTAAACTGAAATAGAGGACTGAGGACAAATTTAATTATTTTAGCTTATCACTATTCAAATATTAACTTTTTTTCTTTTTTTTTTTTTTTTTTTGAGACATAGTCTCACTCTGTCACCCAGGCTTGAGTGCAGTGGTACAATCTTGGCTCACTGCAACCTCCACCTCCTGGGTTCAAGTGATTCTCCTGCTTCAGCCTCCTAAGTAGCTAGGATTACAGATGTGCACCACCACACTCAGGTGATTTTTGTACTTTTAGTAGAGTTGGGTTTCCCCATGTTGGCCAGGCTAGTCCTGAACTCCTAGCCTTATGTGATCTGCCCCCTTGGTCTCCCAAAGTGCTGAGATTACAGGCGTGAGCCACCAGGCCTGGACAATATTAACATTTTAAAATGTGATATTAAAAAATATAAAACTTAGTTGTTTTGTAGGAATGGATACCATAATGAGAAACAGGAAAAGACAGCACGATAAAAACAAATGGAAGAGAAAGTTTTAAGATAGTAAGTGTGGAATATTGAAGTTTAGTTAAAAGAGAACTAAAAATAGGCCAATAGACTTGGCAGTTTAAAAAATTCCAATACAGTAATACAGGAGTTGGCCAGAATGCATTCTCATGAGAGTGAACAGAAGTAATTAAGTAGATTATGGAGTTTAAGCTATTATTTCAGGAATTCTAGAAATAAATGGAAGAAAAGGTTTTATGGCAGTATATAGTAGAGTTTTCTTTTTTGGATACAGGAGACTTAAACATCTTTGTAGGCAGAGAAAGGAGTCAATGGAGATCTGCAACGTGTCAAGAGAACGAGATCTGAGAACAAGGAAGGAATAGCCTTGGAAAAGAGAAAAGTCACCTCCTATTTAGAGAAAATTAAGAGACTAGAATGAATGGGGACTTCGATTATTTACAAGTTCCTTTTTTACCTACTAGCCCTACTACAACTCCCAAATAAAACAACTAAGGCCAAGTGGCTTCAAAAACAATGAAACATCAGTATCAACTGTGATTATAATACTGATATTCCTATATTACTACTATGAATTCCTCCATTAAAAAACAAACCAGGCCAGGAGCAATGGCTCACATCTGTAATCCAAGCACTTTGGGAGGCTGCAGTGGGCAGATCACTTGAGATCAGGAGTTCAAGACCAGCCCAGCCAACATGGTGAAACCCCGTCTCTACTAAAAATAAAAAAAATTAGCTGTGCGTGGTGGCTCATGCCTGTAATCCCAGCTACTTGTGAGGCTGAGGCAAGAGAATCACTTGTATCCAGGGGGGTGAGACTACAGTGAGCTGAGATCATGCCACTGCACTCCAGACTGGGCAACAAAGCAAGTCTCTGACTCAAAATAATAATAATGATAACATAATCAATTAGCAAATAGAGCAAAGCCCAAAGACCTTTTTACTACTATTGGGTTATATTAAAGGCATTGGGACTCAAGGTGGGATCATGTCTCTTGGAAACGGCACAAAAATCAGTATCAAATAATAGTACAAGAAAAATTCAAATGCACAAAAATCAGTATCAAATAATAGTACAAGAAAAATTCAAATGAAATATTGAATTGTTTCTACAAATAATAAAGTCAAGGCTGAAAACAAGTCTTTGTTGCAAAATAATCTGGTTTTTATCCTGAGTTTCTGGCACAAAGCCTCAAAAACCCTTGGAGTTTCTTTTGTTATGCTAACACAGTGACTCAGTGCACACCCCTACATAGCTTGAGGATGAGGACTGATCACCATAAAGACCAACGTGGTAAATACAGGGCTAAGACTTTGAGCCAGGCCCATTTCCAAGGAGGGAAGTAAGGACGGAGATTTTGAATTTTGAGTTTGATTACCCAATGATTTAATCAATCAAGCTCATGTATGCCGAGTCCCAATAAAAACTCTGGACACCAAAGCTATACCAGGTGGAGCTCCCTGGCTGGTAAACTCATTGATGTGCAGGGACGGTGACATGCCCTAATTCCATGAAGAGAGGGCACAGGAGCTCTTCATCTCCTCCCAGACCCCATCCTGTGTGTCTTCATTTCACTGGTCCTTCTAATCTGTATTCCTGGATAACAAAACTGTAATAATAAGTGCAGCACTTTCTTGAGTTCTGTCAGTTGTTCTAGTGAATTATCAAACCTGAGGAGGTTGTGAGGAACTCCAAATTTATAGTCAGGTCAAAGTGTCAGTCAGAAGTGTGGATGGCTTGGGGACACAGGAAGTATAGCTGGCATGTGAAGTAAGGGTAGTTCTGTGGAGAAGTGAGCCTTTAACTTGCAGAGTCGGACACTAACCACCAGGTTTGCGTCAACCAGGAGTGCAACAGAATGTCTTCAAGACAGTAAAGTAGCAACTGTTTGGAGACTGATATAAAAAAAGTAAGTCTTGGACATTTCTTTCATCAAAGTTAGGTTATTCGTATAGATCATGATTTAAGGTGGCCTATTCACTCATAAAATGTCCATGGTTCTTGTTCTTCAATCAAGGAAATAAAATAACCTTAAGGGACTCTCAATCATATGAGGCCCTTACCTGTTCTGCTCCTGCCTACTGCCACATTTTAAGAGGGCCATCTACAAACTTACCAGCAAGTGACCTGCTCCTTATTTGGGAGGGAATTCTGCCTTTTCCATTAAATGGTAAGATAACATTTCCCACTGATTTCTTGAGAGAAGGGTCAATTTGTATCTCCTTTTCTCTACTACTATTGGTGCCTTGCCTTATCTAATGAAAAGATAGCTATTATCAATCCAAACATCTTTGACTTCTTATTAAAAATAAATAATAGTCTGGGAGTGGCGGCTCACACCTGTAATCCCAGTACTTTGGGAGGCCAAGGCAGGTGGATCACCTGAAGTCAAGGAGTTCAAGACCAGCCTGGCCAACATGGTGAAACTTGGTCTCTACTAAAAATTCAAAACTTAGCCAGGTGCGGTGGTGAACGCGTGTAATCCCAGCTACTCAGGAGGCTGAGGCAGAAGAATCACTTGAACCCAGGAGGCAAAGGGTATAGTGAACCGAGATCATGCCACTGCATTCCAGCCTGGGTGACAGAGCAAGACTCCATCTCAAAAATAATTATAATAAATAATAAACAACATATTCTTATTAGGCAAAAAATACACTTAACATTTCATGTTGCAAAAGTAACATGATAGGTATTTGTCAAATTATTCATGTAACAAGATAAAACAAAATTTTGGAGAAAAAGAAAATTAAACACCTAGTATAGGATAAGGGAGATACCATAAAAATAAGAGTTCCACAAATTATTTCTTTGAGTTTGTCATCTAATTGAGATGAAATGATTCTTAAGCAGATTTTTTAACTTCAAAAAAGAGTACAAACTAAGGACACAATGGCTGATTAATCAGAAACCAATAAGGTTACTGAGAAAACATCAAGTTTTTCACTTGATACAAAGGTTTAAAGTCGCCATTGACATATAATGTAGCTCAATTTGTGGTCAGTAAAACCATTATTTCATGTCCAGGGGTTTTCCAGCATGGATTTCCAAAATGGGTAATTTATTGTATCTATGCTTAAGGAAAGTTATTTTTGTATTTAAATTTGATACAACTTCCCTTAAGAATTCTAAGGCAACATCTTTAACTATAATTTGCAGGTAAATTTGCAGTATCTACACACAACCTCTGCTCACTTCTCACATTTTCACATGCCTGAACATTATTACTACTAATTTCAGAATAAATTAGAGAATTCTAGAAGCTCTCTAGAATGTTTACGAAAGAATGGGAACAGTTCAGGATCAAGTTCAAAGAGGCTTAGGCCTCTTGAGAGAATGAGTTATACAGGTGTTACAAAAATGAAGAATCATGAAGAAATAGGCTAACAGCAAAGAAACATGAGAAATCATCAAAACTAAAAGTAAATGAAAAAACTGAAATCCATCCAAGAATGCAATACAGAATCACAAAAAGATTCCAACTTTCTAAAAGTCATAAACCATGATAGAACTAATCAAACAGTTCTTATGAAAGTTCTTCTAAAACACTGAGAATTTCATGAAGTCTCAAACAAAAACTGCTTCTTATAGTAAACATAGATTACTTTGAAGAAAGATGAAGTCACTGATAGGAATAAAGAAATGTGGGAAAGCTGGAAACTAAAGAGATTTTAAAAGGGACTATAAAAATATTTCCAATATTTGGTCATAAAACAATACATTGCATACATAAAAGTCTTAGGAAGAGAAAAACACATAGTCATTTCTTTTGTTAATTAGTATTAACTCAACGTATGATTGCACAGAGCAAAAGTGTAGAACTCACAAGAGGCAGAAATTCTTGACCTGAAAGCATATAGACTATCCTGAGGCAGAAATCTAGAGGTCATTTGCTCAACAGCAAATGAAACAGGACAAACAATATTAAAACAACTGAAAGCTTATTTATTTCTAAAAAAGATTATAAAAGAAACCATTTATACCAAATTTAAAGGAAAGGAGAGAGATCACTTATTAATCCATCTATATATTATAATTATTAGCAGAAATTTGCCAGTGTTAAGACTGTACATACAAACATTCTATGGGTCAGTTTTCTGGATCTGGCAAACAGGATGACGTGCTTACTTTTTCTTGTGTTACATCTACAGTTTACATTGTAAATTCAGGAAGTTAAGCTATTTTGAGGGGTTTTTTTTTCCCTAAAAGACAACTTTGATAATCTCACATATCTCAAAATTTTAAACAAAGCAAATAACAGAAAATTCTTATTCCCAGGAGAAAAGTAAACTAAGACAGTAAATGTTTACCACATGTTATCTAGTGTTGCAAGATAGCAAACATCAATAAGGTAAGATTCTTACCATAAAGTTATCCATTAGGTGATTTTCTTGGGGATAATTTCTTTCTCTTTGGATAACTACAAAAAGGCTTGTAGTTTACACACAAGGAAATGCTCAAGAGACTATATACTAACCTGGCCTAGTCCAGGCATACCTCCTCCAAGTCTAAGAAGTCTGTCCATATTTCTAGAAAACAGAAACAAAGAAAAAACGTTCCTAAGCACAAAAGTGTTTATTCAATTGCTATCTATATAATTCACTTTCAGTCACTCAGTATGTCAAAAATATTGGTGGTAATTACAACACAACATCAGACTTCCTGTTAATTAACACCACATATTAATTCAAGAAGCTGTCTTCCATGCTAATTAACAGACCTTATTTTACTGCTTTGGTTTTGGGTTATCCCCAGTTTTAAAGACAAGCAATCTTAGCATACTTTCAAAACTTTGCTATCATTAAGTTAATTATATTTTCTTATTGTTATCTAATAAAATACCTGAATGCAGAAAAAGTGCCTGAAATGCTTATCATATCTATGATTGAATTTCCTTCAATTTGTCCAGAGTGTACAAATAAAAATCCTCACTTTTAAATTAAATTTTAACATCCTCATTAGTAAGTTCTGTGCTAATTAACTTACAGCTTGTCAGTTATCATCAAAACTACATGTGAAAGACATTGTGAGCAGATTATGGATCTCTGAATTAGCATCAAAGGCTTTTAAAAACTGAACTCATTATACTAAAAGAAATACTATAGCATAAACATTAAACGTATTAAGACAGTGTTCTAGAACCTACACAGATATTTTGTGTTATTTCAGATGTTGTAGAGATATACGACTTTTTCACTAAGCAAATTCAACTGTGCTTCTCAATTATAACTTCAGAGTTAACCAATACAAGGTGGATTTACTATACCAATCTGATTTAGTTTTAATGTTTGGAGTAACTACAGAAGATATTCTTCAAGCTTGAAAACCTCAGAGAAGTAATTAAGAAATATCAAGTGTACTTATATGGTCTTAAATAACAAAAAGAAGTAACCAAATTTTTAAAATTAATAGCAGTACAACTAAGTAATTTAAAAATGACAACAAAGCAATTTTTTCTACTTGAAAATTGCTATGTCCTTAAATAAAATTCCTTTTTCCTAAGTGTATGCTTTAGAAAATGGTATTATTACAAATTATATTCTAAATTAAATGCTAAGATTCATTTCATCCTTCATCCATGTTGTTTTACGAGTTCGAATTGCTATATAAACTAAAACTCAATAATGTGCTTTATATATTACCCACCACCAATCACATTTGTTGAATCCTGGTAACAATTTAACAATGTTAATATTGCAAACTTTATTCAAGTCCACATACAGAAAAGAACTTTACTCAAGTGCACATACAGAAAAGAACACAAACGATATAGCCATAGACTCTTCAAAGTGAACACATCCATGTAACCATCACCCAGTTCAAGAAACAGAACATTATCGGCACCTCAGAAACACCACCCAAGCCCCTCTTCCAGTCTATTCTACCCTGAAAAGGTAAAAATTCAACTTCCAACAGCAGAGATTAGTTCAGCTGTTTTTGAATTTTATATAAACAGAATCATATATTTTTTGTATCTGGACTGTTTCATGTAACATGTTTATGAAACTCACAATTTTAACAATTTCTTTTTAAAATGAAAAGGCATATAAGAAAACATGGTAATACAGACAAAATTTCCACTTCACAATCTTAACGCATCCTCCTAATACCAACACTTACAAATAAAATCTCCATCAAATACTCATTGAAATTCCTCAAATCAAATATGGCATTCAACACACAGCACTTTTTAAAGGCTGTAAACTGGGTGTGGCGGGGGGAGATCCTGTATATTTTATAATATTAAAGCAATTCTCTAGAATAAGTTACCAAAGAAGAAAAAAATTTCTTTTGGACCATTTCAACCTTACAAACTTAAAGAACCAACAGAAAAAACAAACAACATACAGTATACATTAGAATATATATATTTATTCTAGGCCAAAACTGATTCCCAGCTGTGTTCAGTTTATCTATTCCTCTGTGTAGTTTCTCATGACTTTACACAGACTCCAGATGCTGTGAATATACATGAGTGATGGAAGAAGCAGAAAGAAAGAAAATCTGGCAGGTCAAATTTGTTTCTGTAGCAAAATTAGATGTCGCAGCAAAGAGGAAACATATTTAACAAATTAAAACATTTAAGCTGAGATAACCAGGTTTAATAAAAATACTAACATTTGGGAATGAAGTATATTGATATATATTCTAAATCACACCACTTTTCAAAATCTGGTTATCTATCAAACATATTCATAATTTGACATCTGTTAAAAATAATACATTTTCATGCTATCTCTCTATCCACCCCTAAAAGAATAATTAAAAGTAAAATACATTTTTAAACCTTACCTGGTCAATCAACTACAACTCTTAAGGTTTTAACCTTCAATTTGTTGAGTTTAACAAATTTCTTCTTAAAGAAAGCTCTTGCTAATTCTAGCAGGCACAATTTCCCCAAGTATATTTTATTTTTTCTTTCTCTCCTGAAAAAAGTAAACAAAATAAAATATAATTATTTTGATAATTTAAGGAGAAAAACTTCATACCAAAATCTTTAAAAGAATCAACATTCCTAAAAATGAAGTAGAAATCAAAACTGTTTCTTAATAATCATTTTCTGAGAATACAGAATGATCTACCTTACAGGGAGCTACAGAGCACAGTGAGTAACCCTGTATCCAAATTTTATGTGTATGTTTCTCTCGTGAACACTAACGTTGAAGACAGACATTTCAAAACTTTTAGTCTTTCCAGACATCTTTCAAAGAACAAAACATGCCGGGCGCGGTGGCTCACGCCTGTAATCCCAGCACTTTGGGAGGCCAAGGCGGGCAGATCACCTGAGGTCAGGAGTTTGAGACCAGCCTGGCCAATATGGTAAAACACTTTCTCTACTAAAAATACAAAAAAAATCAGCCAGGCGTGGTGGCGGGCACCTGTAATCCCAGCTACTCTGGGAGCTGAGGCAGGAGAATCACTTGAATCCCAGAGGCAGATTGCAATGAGCCAAGAATGCGCCATTGCACTCCAGCCTGGGCAACAAGACTGAAACTTGGTCTCAAAAAAAAAAAAGAATAAAATAAAAATGTACTTATTTTTTAAATAGGACAGTTCATTCTATCATGTAATTACTATATAGGTTAATTGTACATTATTACAAATCTATCAAATATTATGGAATATTAGTGGTTATTTTTCTTATACCCTGAAAATTTGCTATTTTATCATACTAGGAGGCATTAGTAGTCCATCATTTCTTAATTATTCCCAAAACTGCCAAAAACACTAAAATGACTGGAATATGGAAAAATGATAAGAACTGTCTAAAATAATGCAATAGTGAAAAAAAATTATAGTTATTACATCATCCTTTCATTCTTATTGTGTTGTCCAAAGCACTGATCCATCTTTCGAAAAGATACAGAACACTAGAGACTTCATCTTTGTAGTCTTTTTTTCAGTCTTCATTTAGCACAGTTAAGAAATTAGAATTTTTCATTTTAATAATGGCAAAAGGAAAAAAAGCAACAAAGAAAATGTTTCACATTACTACAAAATCAAAGATGAATGTGAAGGAGACAGATTATAGCATTCTAGTCTCTAATGATGACAATAAAATTGACGGTACAAGCCAGGATTTACTAACTTCAGTACTACTGAGATTCAGAACCAGATAATCTGTTGTTGTTCGTGGGGCTGTCTTGTGCACTATAGGATGCTTAACATCATCCCCAGCTCCACTAGACAACAGCAGCACCTATCCAGTTGTGACAATCAAAAATGTCTTCAAGCTTTACCAAATGTCCCTGGGGGACAAATGTTTGAAGTTATTTTTGATTGTCTCAAAAATCACTCACAATTGAGAACCACTGATATAAACAAAATCTCAGACTGTACCTTGAGATGATAATAGCCTAGATTAATTTTCTCAAACTTAAGAACCAATGAGTGCTGGGAACAGTTTGGCAGTTCCCCAAAAAGTTAAACATAGAATTACCACTTGATCCAGCAACTCCACTCATCAGTATATACCCCATAAAACCGAAAACAAATACTCAAAATAAGTTCATGTACATGCATGTTTACACCATCACTATTCACAATAGCCGAAAGGTGGAAACAGTCCAAATGTCTACCAAAGAATGAATGGATAAACAAATTCTACTATAAACACATAAAGGAATATTGTAATATGAAATTCTGTTTAGCTATAAAAAGGAATGAAGTACTACTGGTACACGTTACAAGTTAGCTGAACCTCAAAATATCACACTATGTAAAAGAAGCCAGGCACAAAAGGTCACATGTTATGTGATTCCATGTATATGAAGTATCCAATAAATGCACAGAGACAGAATGCAGACTGGTGGTTATCAGTGGGTGGGGAAGGGAGGAAAATGGAGAAACTGCTAAATGGCTAAGAGATTTTTTACCTTGGAATGACAGAAATGTTCTGGAACTAAATTGAGGTGGTAATGGCACACTGTGAATGGACGAAATGATACTAAACTGTTCAATTTAAAATGGTTAGTTTTATATTATGTGAATTTCTCCTCAACAGATTATTTTTTAAAGGGTCAGTGAGTTGACAATATATTTCTAAAACCAAAAAAGTGACATTCTTACTCAGTTACTTATTCAACAAGAAAGGACTTCATCACACAAAATTTTGCAATGAGAACCTGTTTTCTAAAGAGATGTGTGACGTATTTTTTGATGTCTTATGATGTTAATACAGTTCACACATGGAAAAATGCTCAAGTGTACACAAATGTGGATAAAAGGAAATGGATAATGTAGAAATTTTAAAAATCATTGGACTAATTCTAAATGGTGCCTATAAATCTAAAAATATAAATGTTTGCAATTATGAAGGAAAGATGGCATCCTATCTTCAACAAAATTATGAGCTCTCAATGTTTTCAAAAGCAAAGTAATTGGGAGGATGAAAAAAATTCTGGATATGGATGGTGGTGACAGTTACATAATACTGTGAATATACTTAATGTCACTAAACTGTACACCAGAAAGTTAGAATAGTAAATTTTATGTGATGTATATTTTCACATAGACACACACACAGAATAGCAAATACAAGAACCAGAAGTAATAGGCTAGAGCCTACTAGAAATGTATTTGACATATAGAAATGATCTATACAAGACAAGTATGTTCTAGGTTCATGCATGATGGCTGATGAGCAGTTCATTCAAACTATGATGCCCATTCAAAAGATGACATATGAAGATATATGTACCTTCAAAACCAAGAAAATACAGAATACACATTTGTATTTAGGCCGGGCGTGGTGGCTCACGCCTGTAGTCCCAGCAATTTGGGAGGCCAATGCAGGCAGATCACTTGAGGTCAGCAGCTCAAGACCAGCCTGGCCAACAAGGCAAAACCCTGTCTCTACTAAAAATACAAAAATTAGCCAGAAATGGTGGCATGCGCCTGTAATCCCAGCTACTGGGGAGGCTGAGGTAGGAGGACCGCTTGAACCCAGGAGGTGGAGGTTGCAGTGCACCAAAGTGGTACCACTACACTCCAGCCCAGGTGACACAGCAAGACTCCATCTCAAAAATTAATTAATTAATTAATATAAAAATTTGTATTTGCTATGTTTAAGCTTTACTAACATTTCTAATATAGTTGTTTTTCACTATCCTTTTATGGTCTACTGGGCCTAGATGGTAAATGGCGATGACTAATGACTATTTTGTCTGGTACATGAGAGTCAAGTACTATGACTCCACAGTCAGAGTGCCAGATTCAAATACTGGCTCTAACACTTACAAGTTCTATGTCCTTGAGTCAATCACCTCTCTCCTCCTCAGTTTCCTCATCTGCAAAATAGAGATATATATCTCACAGAGCCATTTAAAAGATTAGCAAAAACAATGGACCCAAAAAAAAACATTTAATACAATGCTTGGCATATAGAAAGCATATAATAAACACTAGCTACTTCATCAGCAACCCCATCCTGAGCATGGCTACCAACACAGATCCTTCTTCCTCACATAGTTTGCCACTTACTGGGTTTCAAAATGCTGGGCGTATTTCACATGACTAAATCACATTGGAGACAGGGATTTGCATTTCGCAGAATTTAGCAGAAAGATTCACAAAGTGAATGTGTTATACTTAACATAAAAGGGAACACTTTCAATTCTTAGAAATAAAAGCAATATTTTCTTAATCCAGTCTGTCACAGATGGACATTTGGGTTGATTCCAAGTCTTTGCTATTGTGAATAGTGCTGCAATAAACATACGTGTGCATGTGTCTTTGTAGTAGAATAATTTATAATCCTTTGGGTATATACCCAGTAGTGGGATGGCTGGGTCATATGGTACATCTAGTTCTAGATCCTTGAGGAATTGCCATACTGTTTTCCATAATGGTTGAACTAGTTTACAATCCCACCAACAGTGTAAAAGTGTTCCTATTTCTCCACATCCTCTCCAACAACTGTTGTTTCCTGATTTTTTAATGATTGCCATTCTAACTGGTGTGAGATGGTATCTCATTGTGGTTTTGATTTGCATTTCTCTGATGGCGAGTGATGATGAGCATTTTTTCATGTGTCTGTTGGCTGTATGAATGTCTTCTTTTGAGAAATGTCTGTTCATATCCTTTGCCCACTTTTGGATGGGGTTGTTTGTTTTTTTCTTGTATATTTGTTTGAGTTCTTTGTAGATTCTGGATATTAGCCCTTTGTCAGATGAGTAGATTGCAAAAATTTTCTCCCATTCTGTAGGTTGCCTGTTCACTCTGATGGTAGTTTCTTTTGCTGTGCAGAAGCTCTTTAGTTTAATTAGATCCCATTTGTCAATTTTGGCTTTTGCTGCCGTTGCTCTTGGTGTTTTAGACATGAAGTCCTTGCCCATGCCTATGTCCTGAATGGTACTACCTAGATTTTCTTCTAGGGTTTTTATGGTATTAGGTCTAACATTTAAGTCTCTAATCCATCTTGAATTAATCTTCGTATAAGGAGTAAGGAAAGGATCCAGTTTCAGCTTTCTACTTATGGCTAGCCAATTTTTCCAGCATCATTTATTAAATAGGGAATCCTTTCCCCATTTCTTGTTTCTCTCAGGTTTGTCAAAGATCAGATGGCTGTAGATGTGTGGTATTATTTCTGAGGACTCTGTTCTGTTCCATTGGTCTATATCTCTGTTTTGGTACCAGTACCATGCTGTTTTGGTTACTGTAGCCTTGTAGTATAGTTTGAAGTCAGGTAGCGTGATGCCTCCAGCTTTGTCCTTTTGACTTAGGATTGTCTTGGCAATGGGGGCTCTTTTTTGATTCCATATGAACTTTAAAGCAGTTTTTTCCAATTCTGTGAAGAAACTCATTGGTAGCATTGAATCTATAAATAACCTTGGGCAGTATGGCCATTTTCACGATATTGAGTCTTCCTATCCATGAGCATGGTATGTTCTTCCATTTGTTTGTGTTCTCTTTGATTTCACTGAGCAGTGGTTTGTAGTTCTCCTTGAAGAGGTCCTTTACATCCCTTGTAAGTTGGATTCCTAGGTATTTTATTCTCTTTGAAGCAATTGTGAATGGAAGTTCATTCATGATTTGGCTCTCTGCTTGTCTGTTACTGGTGTATAAGAATGCTTGTGATTTTTGCACATTAATTTTGTATCCTGAGACTTTGCTGAACATATACACCATGGAATACTATGCAGCCATAAAAAAAGGATGAGTTTGCGTCCTTTGTAGGGACATGGATGCAGCTGAAAACCATCATTCTTAGCAAACTGTCACAAGAAGAGAAAACCAAACACCGCATGTTCTCACTCATAGGTGGGAACTGAACAATGAGATCACTTGGACTCGGGAAGGGGAACATCACACATTGAGGCCTACCATGGGGAGGGGGGAGGGGGGAGGGATTGCATTGGGGAGTTATACATGATATAAATGATGAATTGATGGGTGCTGACGAGTTGATGGGTGCAGCACACCAACATGGCACAAATATACATATGTAACAAACCTGCACGTTATGCACATGTACCCTAGAACTTAGAGTATAATAAAAAGAAAAAAAGAAATTTTGGCATTAAAATACTCATTAAAAAAAAAAAAGAAATAAAAGCAATAAAAAGGTTGATGGATCTAAACCAAGTTTTTACAGTATCAAAAAGCAGAAGACTCAAAAGCTCATTCATGACATAATTAACTTTATGGAAAATATTGTCAGACAATATGAATAAAGTGTTTATACCTAACATAATGTCATACATACAATAATATTTAGAATCGTAATTGGTAAAAATAGTACAAAAAAGATATCAGTACTTTCCAAAGTTGATTACTTTCCACTTTTTCTTTCTCTCTTAATCTCTGATTAGAACCTGATATTGCTAGATCATGTCCATGCTGGATTTAAAATAAATCAATTTTTGGCCAGGTGCAGTGGCTCATGCCCATAATCCCAGCACTTTGGGAGGCCAAGGGGGGCGGATCACTTGAGGTCAGGGGTTCAAGACCAGCCTGGCCAATGTGGCAAAACCCCATCTCTATTGAAAACAAAAATTAGCCGGGTACGGTGCCAGATGCCTATAATCCCAGCAACTCAGGAGGCTGAGGCAGGAGAATCACTTGAACCCAGAAGGTGAAAGTTACAGTGAGCCGAGATCGCACCACTGCACTCCAGCCTGGGTGACAGAACAATACTCCGTCTCAAAAAAAAAAAAAATTACTTTTCAGACTGATGCTCAATCCTTTTTAAGCTATTCCATATTTGTTATCTTACTATATTTCTAATTCCTCTGCTTTCTGATTTGTGCAAAGTAGTTAAAACTTTATACTCTCACTTTCTTAAGGACTTTTTTCCAGTGGAAGATCTTGAGTGAGTCAACATTAAATCTAATTATATAAACAGGATTTTGAAAACAAGATTTCCACAACTTAGAAGAGTGCAAATGGTGGCTGGGCACAGTGGCTCACACCTATAATCCCAGCACTTTGGGAGGCCGAGGCGGGTGGATCACCTAAGGTCAGGAGTTTGAGACCAGCCTGGCCAACATGACAAAACCTGGTCTCTACTAAAAATACAAAAATTAGCCGGGCGTGATGGCAGGCACCTGTAACCCCAGCTAGGCTGGCTGAGGCAGGCAGAATGGCTTGAACCTGGAAGGCGAAGGCTGCAGTGAGCCAAGATTGCGCCACTGCACTCCAGCCTGGGCAACAGAGCAAAGTTTCATCTCAAGAAAAAAAAAAAAGGAAGAGTGAGAACGGACTCATCATAAATAATCTATTATGGAGTCTTCCAATTTCAGCATTTGAGTACAGTCATCCATCTGTATCTGTGGGGAATTGGTTCTAGGACACCAAAATCATGGATACACAAGTCTCTGATATAAAATTGCATAGTACCCTATTTGCATATAACCTATGCACATCCTCCCATATACTTTAATATCATTTTTAGATTACTTATAATAACTAATACAATGTAAATACAATAGAAATAGTAATACTATATTGCTTAGGGAATAATGAAAAAAAATGTCTACACATGTTCAATATAGACGCAACTTTTTTTTTCCCCTTTTATGAGACAGCATCTCACTCTGTTGACCAGGCTGGAATGTAGTGTTGCAATTACGGCTCACTGCAACCTCCACCTCCAAGGTTCAAACGATCCTCCTTCCTCAGCCTCTCCAGTAGCTGGGATTACAGGCACATGCCACCATTTCTGGCTAATTTTTGTATTTTTGTATTTTTAGTAGACAAGGGGTTTCACCATGTTGGCCAGGCTGGAACTCCTGACCTCAGATGATCCACCTCCCTCAGCCCCTCAAAGTGCTGGGATTACAGGCGTGAGCCACCGTGCCTGGCCTAGATGCAACTTTTTTTCAAGTATTTTCAATTTGTGATTGGTTGAATCTACAGATGCGGAACCCACAGATATGGAGGGCTGACTCAAGAAATTTAGTGGCATGTACTGACAGAATTTATAATCTACTGGGGGAGGTGGGTAGAAGTCTGACATAAATCCATAAAAAATATGTAAAGGGAAAGGACAGCAGTATAGAGTGAAAAAGGCTCTTGAACCAGTTGACTTTGATTTGAATCCTGGCTTCACCACCTACTCACTATATGACACTAATTTTTATCTTCTTCTAGACTCTAGACCTCATTTATAAAGTGGGGATAATACCTACTTTGCAAGTCTGTTGTAAAAATATGTTCAAAGCAACTTATAGTGTCTGGAACATTCAAGGTACTCAATAAATGTCGTTGCTATTCTTATTGTTATAATTGTTGTTATTATCATTTTAGAACTAGCAGAGATTATTTAATCCAGTTCTCCCATTTCACAAATAAGGTCACCAAAGTACCACACACAAAGCAGAATATGAAATGTCAAAATGACTGCAACAAACAGGGAATATGACAAGTTCCTGAGCAAGAAATCACATGGATATTCAGGCAAGGCTTTCACAGGTGGACACTGAATTATTAAATGAACATTACTACAAAATTAAAAATTAAAAAAGCATAATTGCTTCTTGTTACTGAAATAAGAGGACTAGATTAAATAATCTCTTCCACTTCTAAGATAGTAACAATAAAAACAGCAATCATAACTTTTATTTTCATACATAGGGTTCACAAACTATATACTAACAAGTACCTGGCCAGTATAAAAATAAGATAGACCCACGTCAAAAAGATTAAAATCCAGCTTTTTTTTTTTTTTTTTTTTGAGACAAAGTCTCACTCTGTTGCCCAAGCTGGAGTGCAGTGGCGCCATCTCAGCCCACTGCAACCTCCACCTCCCATGTTCTACCTCCAGCCTCCCGAGGTAGTTGGGACTACCGGCACGTGCCACCATGCCCGGCTGATTTTTTTGTACTTTTAGTAGAGACACGGTTTCACTATGTTAGCCAGGCTAGTCTTGGCCAGGCTGGATCACCTCATGATCCGCCCGCCTCAGCCTACCAAAGTGCTGGGATTACAGTTGTGAGCCACCGCACCCGGCCTAAAATCCATCCAGCTTTTTAATTAAAATGGCAATATATTATTTACCAAGCACTTCAGGCTGAAAAAAACAAACAAACAAACAAACAAAACCAAACTCCCAAAGTCAACAGGTGCAGCATCAATGAAAGATCATAACTTGAAACCTTTCTTCCCTTGGCAAGATTTAGGGACAAATTCAAGACAACATGCAGTCTTTTTCACTAAATAGCACTTCACTAAACACACCTTAACTGTAGTTAATTCAGAACCACTATATATCTTAACCTCTAAACTTCAAATGAGTCAGCTGGTAGGTAGCCTTACGTGACAGGAAGGCCACCATTATATTAATCATCTGCACTAAAACTGTGTTCACGTTTTTGTTATTTCAACAGTATCAGTGCATGTCTTGCTGCTTTTCTCAAACGCATTAAGTCACTAGCACTAAAAACATACTTGTGACCAGTGGAACAAAATCACTTTCACACTAGAACTCTATTTTATGCTAATTTTTAAACCCTCTCCCCTGCCTTTCCATAAAATTTTTATCAACTTTTGGTTACCATTTATTTTCTCGAGAATTTTTCGTTCAGTCACTAGGTTTATAGACTCAAAAGTTTACATTCTTTTTCTTTTGACAGACACAGAGCTACATCCCCAGGAAAATTAAGTTGCAAGATGGAACATACGGTAGCAGATTTCTACTTAACACGAGAAATGTAATCAATTCACCAACAATTACTCAATTAGTATAATATTGAAAGTAAGTTAACAGGCACAGTAGCACACTTTGTTTTTAAGATATTCAAGGTCCAAAACCAGTGTATCTGCAGGACTTTTGTTTATTTTTTGGAGGAAGTTGAAAACCTAACACTAACAGAAAAAGGGTCAAGGCTTACAGGAAGGACAGGAGATAAACGTATTCAATGGGAAAGTTAATTCTACTCTCTCTCCCTTGTTTCCTCGGTCTGCTTTGAAGTTTTTCAAGACAGGAACAACTACGGATAGAGCACAGACAAACAGGCCATAAACAAGGATTCTCTCAGAGAGAAGAGGTTCCCATTATGTGAATTCGGCCAAGCAGAAAAGAATGGAGAAAGGAGACAACATGCACACCTGACCCTGCCAGAGATCCCTGAGAGCAGGCGAAGAGAATGAAGGAGCTCGGGCTCCTTCCTCGAGGCCCAGGCCTCCATTGGCAACTCAGCTGGGCAACGTGACTCAGGAAAGCACGGGGCTGGCAGCGGCCTAGCACAGCTGCCTCGCCGGACCTCCCAGGCCTGCCTTCTGGGTCTTACCTGAAGGCGGGCAGGAGCCGGATGCCGCGATCGGGACCCTTGTCTTGCCTCTGCGGTGACGTGAAGACAGAGGCAACAGCAGCAGCGGCGCAGACCCGACGCGGTTCTGACTCTGCGAACCGGCGATGAATCAGCCCGATTCCATTCAAAAGAGTTGCCCGGGCCTCTGCCGCGAAGCACTTCCGGGTTCACTGGTCTGCTTCGGCTTCCGTTCCCCGACGGCCAATTGGAGACGACGGGGAGACAGGCGGGTGTCCAGGAGAGCTGAGGACAGACGGCGCGGGCCGCCTGGCGTCTCCAGTCTTCGCCAGTACTATGAGGCGGAACTTAGCGCCCTGGCCGCTTGCGCCCTGCCGACGCCTCCTTTTTCTCTCCCTACCTCTGCGCTCTCCGGCCGCCGCTGAGATCTAGGACCGGGGCACATCCAGCCCGGGAGGCGACTGGCTAGGAAATGGAACTGTTAGTATTGCGAAGCCCAGATCCCCTTTCCTTTTGGTATTCACTACTATTATGGTGCTCCTCAAAAACGAAAATATTCATTTGAACTAGATTTAACTGGTTATCTGAGAAGAAAATGTTTTAAAAAGAAGGGGGATGATGTGATTAGAGGGGACCGGTAAGACGCCGTTTTCCGTAAGACCGCTTTATCCACCTCTTGTCATAATTGCTTTGCAAGGATTGGATTTCAGGAAAAACTAATGTTTCCCAAATGTTCAAACCACCTATTTTACTGCGAGTTTAGTTTACAGGGTTTAAAGAGTCATTTATTCACACTTCTCCATGTAATTATCAACAATCACGTTTTACTCATGACCTACTTTTTGCTAGGTTTTCAAAAAGCAAAGTTGCACAGGATATACTTGACAAGTTGATATTACACTCTAGGTCTAGGTACAGTCTCTGTTTAAGGCAGCTTCTTTACCACATTCCTCTCACTTTCTCAAATATGTTCCAAATAACAAGCATCTTTAAAGCATTCCTAAATCGAGAATGGCGATGAATCTACTGGACAGAGAGTGGGGAAAGATTACAGTGCCTGCATCCAAACTGATCTGAGTAGCACAATTGCATTAGACTTTTGCTTTAAGATATTCATACCTCTAAAAACACAAAGATTATTTTATTCATAGGTAATATTTGGATCCACATCTTTATGCTTCCCCCCTTAAACCTGTGCCTCTCTATTCATTTTTTGGGGGGAGGGGTGAATAACACCATCCTCCAAATAATTTTCCTAATCAGAAACTTAAGAAACACTTGCCTCTTTTTCACCTCTCCCCACTGGCCTCCCAATTAACCATTGTAGAAACCATGAAATGTGTAATCTCCATAACAGCTTTTCCAATCCACTACTTCCCCTTCTAAATACTCCCCACTTTGGCCTTAACTCAGACCTTCCTCACTTGTTTTTATTTTATTTTATTTTGTATGTATTTATTTATTAATGCATTTTTGAGTTAGGGTCTTGCTTTGTCACCCAGGCTGGAGTTCAGTGGCGCCATCTGGGCTCACTGCAACCTCCCCCTCCCTGGGCTCAAGCAACCCTCCCACCTTAAGCCTCCCAAGTAGCTAGGGCTACAGGTGCTTGCCACCATGCCCAGCTAATTTTTTATTTATGTTTTTATTTATTTATTTTTTTTTAGTAGAGACAGGATTTCACCATGTTCCCCAAGCTACTTTTTTAGAGTGCTCTTTGATCTTTCCGCCTTCAGTCTACTTCCTTTTAATCCGTTCTCCACCTCATTGGTAAAAATGTTTGTGCTATATATGGTCATGCTCCTTCTTTATGTAAAATTCCACTAGTGGCTCCCCATAACATACATTATAAAGGTAAAACAAAACAAAACAAAAAAACCCTTAAAGTTTGTTTGGAGCACCTTTTGCTCCAGCCATACTAAAGTATTTAACTGGGGAATAAAATGTTCATAGGGCTTTGAAAAATGCTAACATATTCCTGAGACTGTAGAAGGTGCTTAGGGTGTGCATATGCCTAGGGTTATGTGAACACTCAAGATAGGCCTGAGAAGGCCCTGAGCTCTAACTTCTGGGTGACCTTGAGGCACTACAGAAGCAAGAAGTGAAGGCTAAGGCAGAATTATTTGGTTGGTAGGTGCAAAAAATTGTGGTTTTGTCATTTCAATGACATTAATTTTGCACCAACCTAATATAAAGTGCTTGGCTGATTGTTGAAGGCTTGTCCCAACGTAAGTACTAAAGCCCTCAGGAAAGACTCGGAGATTTTTTTGGTTGAAGGTGTTTAAGGAAACCTGTCTCACTAATCATTAACTGACCGCTAAGCTAACTGAGCAGAAACCTGTGTGGTCACACACAATAATACAGACTTTAAAGAATTCGTTGATAAGCTAGGTGCAGTGGCACACATGTGTAGTCCCAGCTCTACTCAGGAAACTAAGGCCAGAGGATCCCTTGAGTCACCAACTCAGACCCTATCTCTAAAAAAAAAAGAATGAGTTCAGAAAAGTCACTAAACCAACAACTACTACAACAAACAGAAACGACAGTGAAGCTTGGGGAGCGGGTAGAAGCTGATTTCCAGTGTCGCACATTATATTATTTAAAATGTTCGGTTTTCAAAATAGTTAAGATACATGCAAAGAAACAAGAATGTATGGCCCATACACAGGATAAAAATTAATCAATAGAAACTCACCCTGAGGAAGCCTACATGCTGGATTTACTAGATAAAAAGGCTTTAAATCAGATATTTTCAATATGTTACAAAGCTAAAAGAAACCATGTCTGAAGAACTAGAGGAAAGTATGAGATGTTTCATCAAATAGATGATAAAGACAAATCATTTTTTAAAACCGAAATAATTCTGGAGTTAAAAAGTATAATATGCCATGACAGAGACAATTTTTAATTTTTTTTAAATAAAAATAACAAAAAGTTATAATAAAGTGAAAAGTTCACTAGAGGGGCTCAACCCCAGATTTCAGCAGGGAGAAAAAAAAATCAACAAACTTCAATTTAGGTCAGTTGAGAAGATCTAGTCTGGGCAACAGATTGAGAAGAGAAAGAAGAAACATGAACAGGCCTCAAAGTACTGTGGGACACAATCAAGCATACCAACATGTGCATAATGGGAGTTTCAGAAGGAGAGGAGAAAAAGAAAAGGGCAGGCATAATACTTAAATAAAAGAATGGCCAAAACTCCCCAAATTTAATGAGAAATATTTATCTACACATCAAAGAAGCTTAACAAATGCCAAGTAACATAAATCCACACCTCGACACATTGTAATTAACCTATTAAAAGTCAAGGGCAAAGAGAGACTCTTGAAAGTGTCAAGAGAGAAGTCACTCATCACATAATCCTCCATAAGATTTACAGTTGATGCCATGAAAGCCGAAAGGCAATGGGATGACATACTCAATGTGCTGAAAGAAAAAGATCATCAAGTAAGAATTTTACCTCCAGCAAAACTATCCTTCAAAAATGCAGGAGGTATTAATACTTCCCCAAAATGTATGTATATACAAAGATAGAATTTGTCACTAGGACATTTTCCTTGCAAGAAATACTAAAAGGAGTCCTTCAGAATTAAATTGACACTAGACAGTAATTCAAATCCACATGAAGGAATAAAGAATGCCTGTAAAACTTAACTACATAAATAAATATGAAAGTATAATTTTTTTATTTGTGACTCATTTTTCTATTTGGTTTAAAAGACAATTGCATGAAGCAATAATTATAAGTCTATATGGGCTTATTGTAAGGTATTAATATGACAATAACAGAAGGGAGAGGAAGGAGGGAAAGAATAATAGAGGAATGAAACCGTATAGTAGCAAGTTTTTGTGTACTATTAAAATAAAGTTGTTATTAATCCAGACTAGATTGTTATAACTTGTTAAGTATAATCCCCAGAGCAACTGCTAAGAAAATACTTTTAAAATATATGAATAAAGGACAAGGAAATTAAAATGGCATACTTGAAAATATATATTTAACACAAAAGGCAGCAGCAATTAAGAAATAGAGGAATAAAAAAGACACAGGACATAAAGAAAACATCGCAAAATGACAAATGTAAATTCTACCTTATCAATGTCAACAATTCAAAGGATTTTCCTTAAAAAAGAAAGAGACTGGGCATAGTGATTCACACCTGTAATCACAGCACTTTGAGAGGCCAAGGCTGGAGGATTGCTTGAGTCCAGAAGTTCGAGACGAGCCTGGGCAACATTCTAAAACCCCATCTCTATTAAAAAATACAAAAAATTAGCCAGGTGTGGTGGCACATGCCTGTAGTCCCAACTACTCAGGCAGCTGAGGTAGGAGGATCACTTGAGCCCAGGAAATCAAGTCTGAAGTGAGCCCTGATCATGCCACTACACTCTAGCCTTGGTAACACAGTGAGACCCTGTCTCAAAAAAGAAAAAGAGACTTTATTCCAGTGAGCAGTTTGCAGTCTTTTGTACCAAACAAAGGTGTGGTTCAAGAAAACAAAAGGGATTATCTTCTTTAGAGAAAGTTCCCACCCAGGTTCCCCTCTGGTCTGCTATGCAAATGAGGAATAAAAGCTTGTTTAGTTCTGATTGGTTGATGCAGGTCACAGTGTATCAGTTAGGTCCAGGTGGTGAAATGAAACTTTCTAGCAGTTGTTGATTGAGGCAGTAGTAAACAGGAACAGACAGCTATAAATGACCCAAAGTCTCATAAGCCTGTAGGTTCTCTCAGAACACAGAGTACATGTGTGACCTCTAGTCAGCAAATGGCTGCTTGGCTCCATTTTGAATTTAGGAGCACTTAGCCACTTGGGATCCATCTTGAAAGATTAGCTCTTTCAGGATTCACATAAGTCAGTATATTAAATATAAATGGAATAAAAACTCCAATTAAAAGGCAGAGATTGGCAGAATACACTAAAAAAAAAAAAAAAAAAAAAAACTAACTATATCTGTCCACAGAGTTACACTTTAGATTCGGTGACACAGGTTGAAAATAAAAGGATGAGGAGGGGCGGAGCAAGATGGCCGAATAGGAACAGCTCCAGTCTCCAACTCCCAGCGCGAGCAACACAGAAGACCGGTGATTTCTGCATTTTCAACTGAGGTACTGGGGTCAGTCTCACTAGGGAGTGCCGGACAATCGGTGCTGGTCAGCTGCTGCAGCCTGACCAGCGAGAGCTGAAGCAGGGCGAGGCATCGCCTCACCTAGAAGCGCAAGGGGGAAGGGGATCCGTTTTCCTAGCCAGGGGAACTGAGACACACAACACCTGGAAAATCGGGTAACTCCCACCCCAATACTGTGCTGTAAGCATACAGGCACACCAGGAGAATATATCCCACACCTGGCCGGGAGGGTCCCACGCCCACGAAGCCTCCCTCACTGCTAATACAGCAGTCTGCGGCGATCTATCCGCAAGGCAGCAGCGAGGCTGGGGGAGGGGCGCCCGCCATTGCTGAGGCTTAAGTAGGTAAACAAAGCTGCTGGGAAGCTCGAACTGGGTGGAGCTCACAGCAGCTCAAGGAAGCCTGCCTGTCTCTGTAGTCTCCACCTCTGGGGACAGCGCACAGCTGAAGACCAACAGGGGAAGTAGCGGGAGCCGGTGCAGACGCGAACGACTCTGTCTGACAGCTTTGGGGAGAGCCGTGGATCTCCCAACGTGGAGGTTGAGATCTGAGAACGGACAGACTGCCTGCTCAGGTGTGTCCCTGACCCCTGAGTAGCCTAGCTGGGAGAAATCCCCCACTAGGGGCAGTCTGACACCCCACACCTCACAGGGTGGAGTACACCCCTGAGAGGAAACTTCCAAAGGAAGAATCAGACAGGTACACTCGCTGTTCAGCAATATTCTATCTTCGGCAACCTCTGCTGCTGATACCCAGGCAAACAGGGTCTGGAGTGGACCTCAAGCAATCTCCAACAGACCAACAGACAGTCCTTCTGACTGTCAGAAGGAAAACTATCAAACAGGAAGGACACCTATACCAAAACCCCATCAGTACATCACCATCATCAAAGACCAGAGACAGATAAAACCACAAAGATGGGGAAGAAGCAGGGCAGAAAAGCTGGAAATTCAAAAAATAAGAGCGCATCTCCCCCTGCAAAGGAGCGCAGCCCATCGCCAGCAACGGATCAAAGCTGGTCAGAGAATGACTTGGACGAGAGGAGAGAAGAAGGCTTCAGTCCATCAAACTTCTCAGAGCTGAAGGAGGAATTACGTACCCAGCGCAAAGAAACTAAAATCTTGAAAAAAGAGTGGAAGAATTGACAGCTAGACTAATTAATGCAGAGAAGATCATAAAGGAAATGACAGAGATGAAAACCATGACACGAGAAATACGTGACAAATGCACAAGCTTCAGTAACCGACTCGATCAACTGGAAGAAAGAGTATCAGCGATTGAAGATCAAATGAATGAAATGAAGCGAGAAGAGAAACCAAAAGAAAAAAGAAGAAAAAGAAATGAACAAAGCCTGCAAGAAGTATGGGATTATGTAAAAAGACCAAATCTACGTCTGATTGGGGTGCCTGAAAGTGAGGGGGAAAATGGAACCAAGTTGGAAAACACTCTTCAGGAAATCATCCAGGAGAACTTCCCCAACCTAGTAGGGCAGGCCAACATTCAAATTCAGGAAATACAGAGAACGCCACAAAGATACTCCTCGAGAAGAGCAACTCCAAGACACATAATTGCCAGATTCACCAAAGTTGAAATGAAGGAAAAAATCTTAAGGGCAGCCAGAGAGAAAGGTCGGGTTACCCACAAAGGGAAGCCCATCAGACTAACAGCAGATCTCTCGGCAGAAACTCTACAAGCCAGAAGAGTGGGAGCCAATATTCAACGTTCTTAAAGAAAAGAATTTTAAACCCAGAATTTCATATCCAGCCAAACTTAAGTTTCATCAGTGAAGGAGAAATAAAATCCTTTACAGATAAGCAAATGCTTAGAGATTTTGTCACCACCAGGCCTGCCTTACAAGAGACCCTGAAGGAAGCCCTAAACATGGAAAGGAACAACCGGTACCAGCCATTGCAAAAACATGCCAAAATGTAAAGACCATCGAGGCTAGGAAGAAACTGCATCAACTAACGAGCAAAATAACCAGTTAATATCATAATGACAGGATCAAGTTCACACATAACAATATTAACCTTAAATGTTAATGGACTAAATGCTCCAATTAAAAGACACAGACTGGCAAACTGGATAAAGAGTCAAGACCCATCAGTCTGCTGTATTCAGGAGACCCATCTCACATGCAGAGACATACATAGGCTCAAAATAAAGGGATGGAGGAAGATCTACCAAGCAAATGGAGAACAAAAAAAAGCAGGGGTTGCAATCCTAGTCTCTGATAAAACAGACTTTAAACCATCAAAGATCAAAAGAGACAAAGAAGGCCATTACATAATGGTAAAGGGATCAATTCAACAGGAAGAGCTAACTCTCCTAAATATATATGCACCCAACACAGGAGCACCCAGATTCATAAAGCAAGTCCTTAGAGACTTACAAAGAGACTTAGACTCCCATACAATAATAATGGGAGACTTCAACACTCCGCTGTCAACATTAGACAGATCAACGAGACAGAAAGTTAACAAGGATATCCAGGAATTGAACTCATCTCTGCACCAAGCGGACCTAATAGACATCTATAGAACTCTCCACCCCAAATCAACAGAATATACATTCTTCTCAGCACCACATCGCACTTATTCCAAAATTGACCACATAATTGGAAGTAAAGCACTCCTCAGCAAATGTAAAAGAACAGAAATTATAACAAACGGTCTCTCAGACCACAGTGCAATCAAACTAGAACTCAGGACTAAGAAACTCAATCAAAACCGCTCAACTACATGGAAACTGAACAACCTGCTCCTGAATGACTACTGGGTACATAACGAAATGAAAGCGGAAATAAAGATGTTCTTTGAAACCAATGAGAACAAAGATACAACATACCAGAATCTCTGGGACACATTTAAAGCAGTGTGTAGAGGGAAATTTATAGCACTAAATGCCCACAAGAGAAAGCAGGAAAGATCTAAAATTGACACTCTAACATCACAATTAAAAGAACTAGAGAGGCAAGAGCAAACACATTCAAAAGCTAGCAGAAGGCAAGAAATAACTAAGATCAGAGCCGAACTGAAGGAGATAGAGACACAAAAAACCCTCCAAAAAATCAATGAATCCAGGAGTTGGTTTTTTGAAAAGATCAACAAAATTGACAGACCGCTAGCAAGGCTAATAAAGAAGAAAAGAGAGAGGAATCAAATAGATGCAATAAAAAATGATAAAGGGGATATCACCACTGACCCCACAGAAATACAAACTACCATCAGAGAATACTATAAACGCCTCTACGCAAATCAACTAGAAAATCTAGAAGAAATGGATAATTTCCTGGACACTTACACTCTCCCAAGGCTAAACCAGGAAGAAGTTGAATCCCTGAATAGACCAATAGCAGGCTCTGAAATTGAGGCAACAATTAATAGCCTACCCACCAAAAAAAGTCCAGGACCAGATGGATTCACAGCTGAATTCTACCAGAGGTACAAGGAGGAGCTGGTACCATTCCTTCTGAAACTATTCCAATCAATAGAAAAAGAGGGAATCCTCCCTAACTCATTTGATGAGGCCAACATCATCCTGATACCAAAGCCTGGCAGAGACACAACAAAAAAAGAGAATTTTAGACCAATATCCCTGATGAACATTGATGCAAAAATTCTCAATAAAATACTGGCAAACCGGATTCAGCAGCACATCAAAAAGCTTATCCACCATGATCAAGTGGGCTTCATCCCTGGGATGCAAGGCTGGTTCAACATTCGCAAATCAATAAACGTAATCCAGCATATAAACAGAACCAAAGACAAGAACCACATGATTGTCTCAATAGATGCAGAGAAGGCTTTTGACAAAATTCAACAGCCCTTCATGCTAAAAACGCTCAATAAATTCGGTATTGATGGAACGTACCTCAAAATAATAAGAGCTATTTATGACAAACCCACAGCTAATATCATACTGAATGGGCAAAAACTGGAAAAATTCCCTTTGAAAATTGGCACAAGACAGGGATGCCCTCTCTCACCACTCCTATTCAACATAGTGTTGGAAGTTCTGGCTAGGGCAATCAGGCAAGAGAAAGAAATCAAGGGTATCCAGTTAGGAAAAGAAGAAGTCAAATTGTCCCTGTTTGCAGATGACATGATTGTATATTTAGAAAACCCCATCGTCTCAGCCCAAAATCTCCTTAAGCTGATAAGCAACTTCAGCAAAGTCTCAGGATACAAAATTAATGTGCAAAAATCACAAGCATTCTTATACACCAGTAACAGACAAGCAGAGAGCCAAATCAGGAATGAACTTCCATTCACAATTGCTTCAAAGAGAATAAAATACCTAGGAATCCAGCTTACAAGGGATGTAAAGGACCTCTTCAAGGAGAACTACAAACCACTGCTCAGTGAAATAAAAGAGAACACAAACAAATGGAAGAACATACCATGCTCATGGATAGGAAGAATCAATATCGTGAAAATGGCCATACTGCCCAAGGTTATTTATAGATTCAATGCCATCCCCATCAAGCTACCAATGAGTTTCTTCACAGAATTGGAAAAAACTGCTTTAAAGTTCATATGGAACCAAAAAAGAGCCCGCATTGCCAAGACAATCCTAAGTCAAAAGGACAAAGCTGGAGGCATCATGCTACCTGACTTCAAACTATACTACAAGGCTACAGTAACCAAAACAGCATGGTACTGGTACCAAAACAGAGATATAGACCAATGGAACAGAACAGAGTCCTCAGAAATAATACCACACATCTACAGCCATCTGATCTTTGACAAACCTGAGAGAAACAAGAAATGGGGAAAGGATTCCCTATTTAATAAATGGTGCTGGGAAAATTGGCTAGCCATAAGTAGAAAGCTGAAACTGGATCCTTTCCTTACCCCTTATACGAAGATTAATTCAAGATGGATTAGAGACTTAAATGTTAGACCTAATACCATAAAAACCCTAGAAGAAAATCTAGGTAGTACCATTCAGGACATAGGCATGGGCAAGGACTTCATGTCTAAAACACCAAAAGCAACGGCAGCAAAAGCCAAAATTGACAAATGGGATCTAATTAAACTAAAGAGCTTTTGCACAGCAAAAGAAACTACCATCAGAGTGAACAGGCAACCTACAGAATGGGAGAAAATTTTTGCAACCTACTCATCTGACAAAGGGCTAATATCTAGAATCTACAAAGAACTCAAACAAATATACGAGAAAAAAACAAACAACCCCATCAAAAAGTGGGGAAAGGATATGAACAGACATTTCTCAAAAGAAGATATTCATACAGCCAACAGACACATGAAAAAATGCTCATCATCACTGGCCATCAGAGAAATGCAAATCAAAACCACAATGAGATACCATCTCACACCAGTTAGAATGGCAATCATTAAGAAGTCAGGAAACAACAGGTGTTGGAGAGGATGTGGAGAAATAGGAACACTTTTACACTGTTGGTGGGATTGTAAACTAGTTCAACCATTATGGAAAACAGTATGGCAATTCCTCAAGGATCTAGAACTAGATGTAGCATATGACCCAGCCATCCCACTACTGGGTATATACCCAAAGGATTATAAATTATTCTACTACAAAGACACATGTACATGTATGTTTATTGCGGCACTATTCACAATAGCAAAGACTTGGAATCAACCCAAATGTCCATCTGTGACAGACTGGATTAAGAAAATGTGGCACATATACACCATGGAATACTATGCAGCCATAAAAAAGGATGAGTTTGCGTCCTTTGTAGGGACATGGATGCAGCTGGAAACCATCATTCTTAGCAAACTATCACAAGAACAGAAAACCAAACACCGCATGTTCTCACTCATAGGTGGGAACTGAACAATGAGATCACTTGGACTCGGGAAAGGGAACATCACGCACTGGGGCCTATCATGGGGAGGGGGGAGGGGGGAGGAGGGAGGGATTGCATTGGGGAGTTATACATGATATAAATGATGAATTGATGGGTGCTGACGAGTTGATGGGTGCAGCACACCAACATGGCATAAGTATACATATGTAACAAACCTGCACCTCATGCACGTGTACCCTAGAACTTAAAGTATAATAAAAAAAAAAAAAAAAAGAAAAGAAAATAAAAGGATGAAAAAAAAAATACCATCTAAATAGTAACTAAAATAGCACAACCACTTTAGAAATTGTTCTGGCATTTAAAAAATCGAAATGCCATTATCATTTGACCTAGCAATCCCACTTTATTTCTACCAAAAATAAATGCAGACATGTGCCCACACCAAGACTCTTGACCACAACAGTTCATAGCAACTTTACTGATAAAAGCCCTAAACTGGACACAATCTAAATGTTTGCCAGCTGGTGAATAAATAATGTCTGGTATGTCTTTACAATGCAATATTAACAATAAAAAGGAAACTACTGATATATGCAAGAACAAGAATGAATTTCAGAAACATCACGCTGAGGAAAAGTAAGATGAGAAAGAGTACATACCGTACAATACCCCTTAAAGAGACTCTAAACAAATCAAATCAAATAGACAGTGACAGAAAGTAGATCACTTGTTGTCTTTGTGGTTCATAGTAGAGTTAGGTGGGAGGAGTAACTGCACAGGGGCATGAGGGAACTTTTTGGTTTCTTAAAAATGTTCTATATTTTTGTTGTGGTGAAAGCTTGTCAAAACTCACCAAATTGTACACTAAAAATAGATGCATTTATGGTTGATTATTTATGCCTCCATAAAGTTGATTTAAAAGAAAAAACCTCAAAGTTGTTATTTTCCCCCATTCTTTTAGCCATACCAAAGTATTTGCTATTAAATCATGCCATCATATGCCTTAGAATCTTCAGACCTATTGTTTCTCCACTCTGAATGTCTTTCCTCCCATCTCCTGTCCCCACACTCTTTCCCACATTTTGTTGGGGGGTGTTGATCAGTCAATACCCTCCCATGTAATCTACCCTATAGCCCTACTCTGTAATCCTTGATTTACTTGTCTGCCTTACCATCTAAACTTTAAAATTCTTAACAGCAAGGAGCATGGCCTGGTCATAGTAGATATTTACAATTAATGTTGGATATTGAAGGTACTTGTCCAGATACTTTGCTTGCTAAGAATACTTTAAAAGATCAGGAACATTTTAAATCCAGATATAACTCCTCTTGAAATAATGAATTCCTTAAAAACAAACAAAAAAAACAAGCAAATTTATGCAATTTATATAGCTACATAACTGATACGAATATTACACGCTAATGCCTTTTTTTTTTTTCTTGAGACAGTCTCACTCCGTCACCTAGGCTAGAGTGCAGTAGCACTATTTTGGCTCACTACAACTTCTGCCTCCCCAGTTCAAGTAATTCTCATGCCTCAGCCTACCAAGTAGCAGGAATTAGAGGTGTGCACCACCATGCTGGCTAATTTTTTTTTATATTTCTAGTAGATACAGGGTTTTGCCATGTTGCCCAGGCTGGTCTTGAACTCTGGGCTCAAGTGACCCTCCCACTTCAGTCTCCCAAAGTGCTGGGATGACAGGTGTGAGCCACAGCGCCCAGCCCACATGCTAGTCCTTAAAGCAATTATCGTTTGGGTTAGACGCAAGGTGGCTTTGAAAACCATCGCAGTGCACAGAATTGTGAAATGTTTAATTTTCTAAAATATTTAGTTTTCTAAAATCATAAAATGACAAGAGTTCACATTATTAAAAATGTAATGTAAGTTGTGTTGTGTCAAAGAGAAGCCTTCCTGCTTATTTGGTATCCACTGAATCTGGCAGGTTTATTAAATGAAGGACTGACCAGTGGCATTACTACATACATGTTCCAAAACTTAAAATGCATCAACCTTACTGTAAATATTTCTTCCTATTTATAAAGAACTCTAAGGACAGCTCCTTTCATATACAAAGTATGACTAAATGTCTAGTACGAAATCATAAAAGTAAATTTTCAGATTACCCAGATTTACAATTATGAATATCAAAAAGGGCTGTTGCCATTTGAATTTTTAAGAAATGTTTAAGAAATTGAATTTTTAAGAAATGCATTGTTTTCTGTTCAAAATTTAAAATCAACTTTATCATATTTAAATATGTTTTTTAGTTACATAGTTTGTGAGTATTATAAATAAATATAGATCCAGCAAAAGAAAAAGAAAAAATAGGAAAATATTTACATATTAAAGTACAGTGAATTAAGTTAATGTATAAGGCCAATAGAATAATTGTTACTTCTGCCAGATGGTACTTTACATTTTGATAAAAAGATATATTCCTAATCATATATGTCAAAGAAAAGCGACCATATGTTGTTAAACACTTCCAATTTGTCATTTAATTTAAAAGGCACTACTGATATTGCCATAATTTTTTTTTTTTTTTTTTTTGGTGATGTAGTCTATCCTTGGTGTCAATAAAATATAATCTCTTCAAGTAATTTCCTTAGTTTTCTTCAACTGTTTGATCCAACAATTCAATGAAGAATTACCTTAGCATCTACAAAGAAAGAACACCATACAGTGGATAAATCAGAATCCAGAGTTACTACTGGGCGAGAAGCATAACCTCTGTTGTCAAGAAGGCTCTAGAATTTAATTTACTATATTCTAGTAAAGTGAAAAAAATATACAGAATAAATCAAATAATTACTAATTGATTTGCCTTAAAGTTAAGAAACCAGTATATTCTTTTTGTTTTGTTTTGTTTTTGAGACAGAGTCTCACTCTGTTGCCCAGGTTAGAGTGTAGTGGCACCGTCTCAGCTCACTGCAACCTCTGCCTCCTGGGTTCAAGTGACTCTTGTGCCTCAGCCTCCCAAGTAGCTGGGATTACAGGCGCACACCACCACACCTGGTGAGTTTTGTATTTTTTGTAAAGATTGGGTTTCACCATATTGGCCAGGCTGGTCTTGAGCTCCTGTCCTCAAGTGATCCACTCGCCTCAGCCGCCAAAAGTGCTAGGATTACAGGCGTGAGCCGCCACACCTGGTCCAGTATATTATTAAGATTAAAAAAAAAAAAAGAGGGTGACTATATTACAAAACAATTTTCCTCTTTACAAAAAGATGTTTAATTAAAAAAACATTAAGGAAGACACAGAAAATGGCATTCAATCTACAATAGAAAAAGGAAACTGGTATTAGATTGTTATTAAAACAAAGATTTTATGTGCCTTTCTTTCCTCTACTTTTTTGAGAAGGATATCTCAGCCCCTCTTCCTCTGTCACTCTTGACCCATTTCTTTTCCCACGCTATAGGGCTCCATTGATTATTTCTTTCAGGCTTAAAATCTGAATTGCCATCTATAAGCTGAAGACTTGCAGATTTCTATTGTCTGTGCATCTGTCTTCTCCAGACGTTTCACTGTTATATGGCTGTCACTATTTATTCATTCTTCAGTCGATGGACATTTGGATTGTTTCCAGATTTTTGCTATTATGAACAATGCTGCTGTGAATATTCTGTGTGTCCCCTGGTGTATCACATCAAGCGATTCTCAAGAATGTATATCTAGAAGTAAAATTGCTAGATTCTAAGACATACATGTCAGTTTTACTAGATAGTACCAAATTGTATTCCAATGTAATGTTCAGAATATCTCATTACCTTGTGCCATCACTAACAGTGTTGTTAGACTTGTTTATTTTTGACAATCTAATGAAAATAGAGTGATATATTATTTGTTTTAATTAACATGTTTCTAATTACTAATAAGATTGAATGTGTTTCATATTTGTTGACCATTTATATTTTTTCTTTTCTGAAATGCCAATTCATGACTTGGGCACATTTTTTCCTCTAGAATTAGCTATCCTTTTTTGCATACTTTCAACTCTTCATTCACGCTTAGTAAAATGAGGATACGTTGCATGGGAAAGGTAATGTAATTAGTAGCAGAACTCAAAATTCATAGTAACTAGTATGTGGGATTGGGGGAGGGAAGCAATTTATATGCAACCAATGTCATTTCCTTCTGTGTTATTTTTTTTTTTTCTAAAGTGAACACAAGTGAAATATTAGGTTTCAGTGACACTTAAGATTGTGTTGCCAGACATGGTGGCTCATGCCTGTAATCCCAGCACAGGAGACCAAAGCTGGCAGATCACTTGAGCCTAGGAGTTCTAAGCTAGCCCAGGCAACATAGTGAAACTCTATCTCTACAAAAACAAAACAAAAATTAGCTGGGTGTGGTGGCACGTGCCTGTAGTCCCAGCTACTTGGGGGGCTGAGGCAAGAGGATCACGTGAGCCCAGGGAGTTTGAAGCTGCAGTGAGCCATCATTGTGTCGCTGTACTCCAGCCTGTGTGACAAAGTAAGACTTTGTCTCAAAAAAAAAAAGAAAGATTGTGTTTGACACTTAAGATTGCATATGATCACCTCCTTTCTGAGCCAGACAGACATATGGGCTTTGCAGGCCAGTGAGATTGGAATGCTATTTCAGGGATGCTACACTCAGAGTGAGTCTTGAGAAGTCACAGGTCTGTTCATTATATTGGTAAATAACTAAGGAAATTTTCCAAACAAACCTTCCACCAATCCTGGAAACTCATATTTGGGGGATGGAGTGTGGAACTGTGTGGTGTAATAAAGATGCCCATATGAGTCTGATCTGTCCATTACTTCAGATGTATCTACTCATTGTTTAAAGTGATTGAGACACAAAACCAAAATAAAGTGAATTTCTTATTGCCTGTCATGAGTACCACAGGCGGTATGCAAGATAATTTCAGATGGTTCATGAATATTTTCTGTATTAATGGGAATATACTTATTTTGATGTATAATAGAAAAATACAAAAATAACATATCAGACCTGTGATATGATTTCTTTTTTTTTTTTCTTTCTTTTTTAAATTTTTGAAAGAGGGTTTCACTCGGTTCTCCAGGCTGGAGTGCAATGGGTGATCATGACTCACTGGAGCCTTGATCTCCCAGGCTCAAGTGATCCTCCCACTTCTTATATCTAACTTTTATCACCACACTTATCACAAAGAAAAAGCCACAATAATAATTATTTTAATAATAGAACACATGAATAAAGATAAGAATAATTTGGGGTTTTTAACCTAGAAAATAAGACTAAGGGATGAATTCAAATGAATGCTAAATTATTTCAAGAAAAATGCTGAATGTCCTCTATTCCATAGAAGACACAGAATGAAAATTATGAAGAACTTTACTAATTATAAATAAAGAAGGCTTTATCAACTCTAAGGATAAAATAAAGTATTTCAGGGCTGGGCACAGTGGCACATGCTTCTAATCCCAGCACTTTGAGAGGCCCAGGTGGGCCAATCACTTGAGCTCAAGAGTTGAGACCAGCCTGGGCAACATGGTGAAACCCTGTCTCTACAGAAAAATGCAATAATTAGCCAGGCATGGTGGTGCATGCCTGTAGTCCTAGCTACTTGGGAGGCTGAAGTAGGAGGATCGCTTGAGCCTGGAAGATTGAGGCTTCAGTGAGCCATAATTATGCCATTGCACTCCAGCCTGAGCGACAGAGTGAGGCCTGTCTCAAAAAAAAAAAAAAAAAAAAAAATTCGTTCTTAAGAGCCTTGAAAACAGATGAATGGGGAGGTAACCAATTCTTTAATAATAATGTCCTATCTTCCATTTATTACTCAAGAAGTTGTATAGATGAAAGAAGCTAAAGTACCTCCCCTAAAATTATTAGGATGCAGGGCAGCCAAAGAAAGTAGAAGAGGGAGGAGACCTTACAGCCCAGTATCTCTGAACTATGACTTTTCTTTTTTTAAAATTTTGAGGTGGTGGACTCGCTATATTACCCTTCTGGCCTTAAACTCTTGGTCTCAAGTGACCCTCCTGCCTCAGCCTCCCAAGTAACTGGGATTACAGACACACACCACCATGATACCTTTTTTTAAAAAAAATTGTTATTTTTTTTTAAATTTTACTTTCAGTTCTGGGATACATGTGCTGAACATGTAGATTTGTTACATAGGTATACATCATCACTGGTCATTAGAGAAATGCAAATCAAAAACACAATGACATACCATCTCATGCCAGTTAGAATGGCGATCATTAAAAAGTCAGGAAACAACAGATGCTGGAGA
Organism: Rhinopithecus roxellana; assembly: GCF_007565055.1. Lineage (NCBI taxonomy): Eukaryota > Metazoa > Chordata > Mammalia > Primates > Cercopithecidae > Rhinopithecus > Rhinopithecus roxellana. Next base: position 103,476,970 of record NC_044562.1, read on the forward strand.
AGATGTGGAGAAATAGGAACACTTTTACACTGTTGGTGAGAGTGTAAATTAGTTCAACCATTGTGGAAGACAGTGTGGCGATTTCTCAAGGATCTAGAACCAGAAATACCATTTGACCCAGCAATCCCATTACTGGGTATATACCCAAAGGATTATAAATCATTCTACTATAAAGACACATGCACACATATGTTTATTGCAGCACTATTCACAATAGCAAAGACTTGGAACAAATCCAAATGCCCATCAATGATAAAACTGGATAAAGAAAATGTGGCACATATACATCATGGAGACATTTTTTTGAACCAACATGAGTGATCACTTGGAGACACTGTTTATGTGCCTTATTGCTTAAGACAACTACATCAAATCACTACTGAAGAACTCTTAACAAACTGGTTTTTATTGCGGGATTCAGATAAGTATGATATTGTCATTTGGTTTTGTTTCAGCATGCTCAGTGTTTGCATAAAATATTGCACCCTTCTTAAGAATTGGAGTAAAAAAAATTTTTTTCTTAATTCCATAAAATCCTCATACTGGGGCCAATTTGAGTGTTGAAGACGGGAGGGTGAGGATTGAAAAACTGCCTATTGGGTATTATGCTGATAATTTGGGTGACAGAATTATTGGTACACCAAATCCTCTCAACACCCAATTTACCCATGTAACAAATCTGCACATGTACCCCTTGAACCTAAAACAAAAGTTAGAAAAACAAATAATTTACAAAACTGAAAACAAAATACTTTAAAGCCAAAAAGCAAAAAATACATAAATAAAATCCTCAAACTGGATTTTTACTCTTAAAAATACTTTAAATGAGGCCGGGCATGGTGGCTCACGCCTGTAATCCCAGCACTTTGGGAGGGCCGAGACGGGTGAATCATTTGAGGTCAGGAGTTCGAGACCGGCCTGGCCTCATCTCTACTGAAAAAAAAAAAATACAAAAATTAGCTGAGCATGGTGGTACATGCTTGTAATCCCAGCTACTCAGGAGGCTGAGGCAGGAGTATTGCTCGAACCTGGGAGGCAGAGGTTGCAGTGAACCAAGATTGCACCACTGTACTCCAGCCTGGGCAACAGAGTGAGACTCCATCTCAAAATAAACTTTAAGTGTATTATTATTATTATTATTATTATTATTATTATTATTATTGGAGACAGAGTTTCATTCTTGTTGCCCAAGCTGGAGTGCAGTGGTGTGATCTAGGCTCACTGCAACCTCTGCCTCCCGAGTTCAAGCGATTCTCCTGCCTCAGTCTCTCATGTAGCTGGGGTTACAGGTGCATGCCACCACCCTCGGCTAATTTTTTGTGTTTTTAGTAGAAACGGGGTTTCACCATGTTACCGAGGCTGGCCTCAAAACTCCTGACCTCAGGTGATCCACCCACCTCAGCCTCCCAAAGTGCTGGGATTACAGGCGTGAGCCACCGCACCTGGTTTAAGTATACTTTTAAGCACATTTTAAGAGCAAAATATTTGTGACTCATTGGTTAGGACTTACATAAAGTTTCTAAACTTTTTATAAAATAAACTTGATCCGCTTACAAACATGAAGATTAAACAGAAATTTGTTAGGTATCAGAGAATATTGCTCTAGTTAAACTTCAAAAGCTTCTTAGCCCCTAATGAGGTAGTTTCAGCAAGATCATCTTTGTTGGATGATATTAATTGAGTCTATAAAGACTCCTATTTTTAGAGTATGACTATTTTTATAATGAACTTATTTAATTTGTAGACTAGTTTACTTTAAACCTTTTCTAATCTTTGTATTGGTTTTCTGAGCACTTTGTGATTTCTTTATGTAATTATTGTGAATTTAATACATTAAGCAATAATCTTAACGCTTTAAGATGTTATTGTAGAACAGTCATTTCCTAACAATTGGGTGAAAATGAACTCATTCACAGAGACAATTTGATATTTATTCACAAAATGACAAGAATTTTTTACAGATAAATGGTAGCTTTTAAAATCTCAGCTGTTGAATGAAAAGGAACAAAAGTGGTAATTCTGAGACTACAAAAAACTTGATTAATAATTAAGTGAAGGGAATGTTTTTTTAAATGAAAGATAACTTTTTATTATGTGCTTCAAAACATAATTGGGCTGGGCATGGTGGCTCACACCTGTAATTCCAGCACTTTGGGAGGCCAAGGTGGGTGGATCACTTGAGATCAGGAGTTCAAGACTAGCCCGGCCAATATGGTGAAACCCCATTTCTACCAAAAATACAAAAATTAGCCAGTCGTGGTGGCATATGCCTGTAATCCCAGCTACTCGGGAGGCTGAGGCAGAATAGCTTGAAACGGGGAGACAAAGGTTGCAGTAAGCCGAGATGGCACCACTGCACCACTGCACCACTGCACTCCAGCCTAGGTGATACAGTGAGAGTCCATCTCAAAATACAAATAAACAAACAAAACATAATTGGGCCATTAATGCTTAACAAGAGCAATTGAGCTATTAATTATTCTGACTGAAAAACATTATAATAATACAACATCAAATCTTATATATACATTTATATATTTTTTCATAAAGCAACTTTAATGAGACTAGAATGCAAAAAGGCTTGCTTGAGTTATAATACTAACAATGGTATGTATCTATGCTATGGAATTGCTTCAAAGGTGACACTTTATAATAAAATGCTTTGGAAATTTGGATGACATCAATGCATTATGCCATATTTCACTAGTATGTAAAATGTTTCTAATGAATTTTAAATGCTTGGAGGAATTTAAAAATAACTCTTAAAAATCACATATATTATATATACATTTTAAAATATATTCAGTTTTTTTCTAACCTGCATGTGTATGGACTCTCTAGTGCTATAATAAGTAATTAAATAATAATGGGACACATGAGAAAGATTTAAAACCAATCAAAACTACTAAGAACTATACAAACTAAAAACCCCAGCAGGGCGTGGTGGTTCACACCTGTAATCCTAGCACTTTGGGAGGCCAAGGTGGGTGAATCACAAGGTCAAGAGATGGAGACCATCCTGGCCAACATGGTGAAACCCCATCTCTACTAAAAATACAAAAATTAGCCGGGCATGGTGGCACGTGCCTGTAGTTCCAGCTACTCAGAAGGCTGAGGCAAGAGAATCGCTTGAATCTGAGAGGCAGAGGTTGCAGTGAGCCAAGATCGCGCCACTGCACTCCAGCCTGGAGACAGAGTGAGACTCCATCTCAAAGAAACAAAACAAAACAAAAACCCAATATGCTGTTGATTTGGTTAGTATAAAAAAGGATTTATTTCAATGGCTAGTCCAATGTTTCATTTAATCTTCCCAAAAGTTTAGTAAAAAGAAAAAAAAAAAGCACAAAATGTCTGGAAACCTTATGCTGCTACCTTTGTGACTTTAAGTCATATACTGCTTTGGCCCCCAGTGTGCAGAGAGATGCTGCTTAACTTCTTATTCTTATTCTCACTCTTATTCTAGCAATGGAACATTTTTTCAAATGGAATCTTACATAGGGCACCAATATATAAAACAGATAAATGTAGAGCTGTTCTGCTAAGGTGGTGGGTGGGAAAACCTGGAGCCCTCTCCAGATTTGTTTATGCTATTTTTTGCTGTATAAAAGTTTCAAAAAACATTTAATGGCTTTGCTTTTGCTTCTGGGTTGTGTATATTCAGAAAAACATTTTATAGTGTAAAACTTTTAAAGCATCTCTTCCTTCTTCAAAGACTTTCATATTTAAACCCTTCATTGATCTGGAATTTCTTTTAGTGTAAGGGCTCCAACCTCACATTTTTCGAGGTTTCTACCTAGTTGTTCCTCCATTTATTAAGCAATTTGTCTTTATCCTGTTGATTTGAAATGTCACCTTTCTCATGTAATAAATTGTCCATATCAGCCAGCCGTGGTGGCTCATACCTGTAATCCCAACACTTTGGGAGGCCAAGTCAGGCTGATCACGAGGTCAGGCGTTTGAGACCAGCCTGGACAATATGGTGAAACCCTGTCTCTACCAAAAATACAAAAATTAGCTGGGCGTGGTGGTGTGCACTTGTAATCCCAGCTACTTGGGAGGCTGAGGCAGAAGAATTGCTTGAACCTGGGAGGCAGAGGTTGGAAATAAGCCTAGATTGCGCCACTGCACTCCAACCTGGGCGACGGAGTAAGACTCCGTCTGAAAAAAAAAAAAAAAAAAAAAAAAAAAAGTCCATATCATGGAATCTCTTTCTAGTTTCTGGCACTTAAGTTTTAGGAATGTATTATCTCTCCCCATTCTGCTCTCTCCCCATTCTGCCATTCACCAATGACCAAGAAGGACAAATATCTAGTAGTCCTGTTTTGTTTATTTTAATGTGAAGACTTTCCATTATGTACACAAATGGTTAGTTTTTTGTTTAACTTTGCATGTCACATTTACCATTCTTTATTGTCAACTGTGTAAAAAAATTGTCATCTATTACATTTGCAATCAAATAAGACATACAGTGGTCCCCCACCTTAGCCAAGGGGGATATGTTCCAGTGGATATGTGAAACCTCAGATAATACCAAGCCGTATATACACACACACATATATATGTACAAGCCATATATATACACACATATATATGTGTGTGTGTGTGTGTGTGTATATGTATAATGCACAAATTTCATTTTTCTTCTTCACAATATCACGGATAGAAGATTCGTTCTTATCGTAGATCTCAGCAACCTCAGCAAGTGATTTTCTTTCTTTCCTTGTTGAGAACTTTCATCTTTTCCCTTAAAAGGAGCATTTGATGGCTTCTGCTTGGCATAGCCAAATTGCCAGCATCACTACTCTTGCATTTTGGGGTCATTATTAAATAAAATAAAGTTATTTGAACATAAGCACTGTGATACCACAACAGTCCATCTATAGCCAGTATGGCTACTGAGTGACTAATGAACAGGTAGCAGTCTACAGATGGGGATGCTGGACACAGAGGTGATTCCTGTCTGGGTAAGACTGAGCAGGACAGTGTAAGATTTCATCACACCACTCAGAATGGTGCACGATTTCCAACTTAAGAATTGTTTCTGTAAATTTTCACTTAATATTTACAGACCATGGTTAGTCACAAAATTGGCAATAAGCGAGGACTACTATATATAAATTATTATCAGAGTGCTAAGAGCTTGAATTGTGGAGCCAGAATGGGGACAGTTATAATACTTATTTAGTAGGGTTGTTGTGAGGATTAAATGACTTAATATTTGTAAGATACTTAATAAGTATTATGTCTTATTGTTGCATATAATCTGTAAATCAATTTATGTAGTTTGTAAGTGATACACTTTATCTTTTTAAAGTTGCTATCCTTAAATACTTTATTTTATTTTATTTTATTCCTTTTTTTAATTATACTTTAAGTTCTAGGGTACATGTGCACAATGTACAGGTTTGTTACATATGTATACATGTGCCATATTGGTGTGGTGCACCTGTTAACTCATCATTTACATTAGGTATATCTCCTCATGCCATCCCTCCCCACTACCCTCACCCCACAACACGCTTCTATGTCCAAGTGTTCTCATTGTTCAGTTCCCACCTATGAGTGAGAATATGCGGTGTTTGGTTTTCTGTCCTTGCAATAGTTTGCTGAGAATGATGGTTTCCAGCTTCATTTGTGTCCATAAAAAGGACATGAACTCATCCAGTATGCATGGAATACTGCATAGTATTCCATGGTGTATATGTGCTACATTTTCTTAATCCAGTCTATCATTGATAGACATTTGGGTTGGTTTCAAGTCTTTGCTATTGGGAATAGTGCCACAATAAACATATGTGTGCATGTGTCTTTATAGCAGGATGATTTATAATCCTTTGGGTATATACCCAGTAATGGCATGGCTGGGTCAAATGGTATTTCTAGTTCTAGATGCTTGAGGAATTGCCACAGTCTTCCACAATGGTTGAACTACTTTATGGTCCCACCAACAGTGTAAAAGTGTTGCCTATTTCTCCACATACTCTCCAGCATCTGTTGTTTCCTGACTTTAATGATTGCCATTCTAACTGGTGTGAGTTGGTATCTCATTGTGGTTTTGATTTGCGTTTCTCTGATGGCGAGTGGTGATGAGCATTTTTTCATGTGTCTGTTGGCTGCATAGATGTCTTCTTTTGAGAAGTGTCTGTTCCTATCCTTTGCCCACTTTTTGATGGAGTGGTTTGATTTTTTCTTGTAAATTTGTTTAAGTTCTTTATAGATTCTGGATATTAGCCCTTTGTCAGATGGGTAGATTGTAAAATTTTTCTTACATTCTATAGGTTGTCTGTTCACTCTGATGGTAGTTTCTTTTGCTATGCAGAAGCTCTTTAGTTTAATTAGATCCCTTTTGTCAAGTTTGGCTTTCGTTGCTATTGCTTTTGGTGTTTTAGTCATGAAGACCTTGCCCATGCCTATGTCCTGAATGGTATTGCCTCGGTTTTTTTCTAGGGTTTTTATGGTTTTAGGTCTAACATTTAAGTCTTTAATCCATCTTGAATTAATTTTTGCATAAGGTGTAAGGAAGGGATCCAGTTTCAGCTTTCTACATATGGCTAGCCAGTTTTCCCAGCACCATTTATTAAATAGGGAATCCTTTACCCATTGCTTGTTTTTGTCAGGTTTGTCAAAGATCAGATGGTTGCAGATGTGTGGCATTATTTCTGAAGGCTCTGTTCTCTTCCATTTGTCTGTATCTCTGTTTTGGTACCAGCACCATTCTGTTTTGGTTATTGTAGCCTTTTAGTATAGTTTGAAGTCAGGTAGCGTGATGCCTCCAGCTTTGTTCTTTTGGCTTAGGATTGACTTGGAAACGTGGGCTCTTTTTTGGTTCCATATGAACTTTAAAGTAGTTATTTCCAAGTCTGTGAAGAAAGTCTTTGGTAGCTTGATGGGGATGGCATTGAATCTATAAATTACCTTGGGCAATATGGCCATTTTCACGATATTGATTCTTCCTATCCGTGATCATGGAATGTTCTTCCGTTTGTTTGTATCCTCTTTTATTTCACTGAGCAGTGGTTTGTAGTTATCCTTGAAGAGGTCCTTCACATCCCATGTAAGTTGGATTCCTAAGTATTTTATTATTTTCTTTGAAACAATTGTGAATGGGAGTTCACTCATGATTTGGCTCTCTGTTTGTCTGTTATTGGTGTATAAGAATGCTTGTGATTTTTCACATTGATTTTGTATCCTGAGACTTTGCTGAAGTTGCATATCAGCTTAAGGAGATTTTGGGCTGAGACCATGGGGTTTTCTAGATATACAATCATGTCATCTGCAAACAGGGATAATTTGACTTACTCTTTTCCTCATTGAATACCCTTTATTTCTTTCTCCTGCCTGATTGCCCTGGCCAAAACTTCCAACACTATGTTGAATAGGAGTGGTGAGAGAGGGCATCCCTCTCTTGTGCCAGTTTTCAAAGGGAATGCTTCCAGTTTTTGCCCATTCAGTATGATATTGGCTGTGGGTTTGTCATAAATAGCTCTTATTATTTTGAGATACGTCCTATCAATTCCTAATTTATTGAGAGTTTTTAGCATGAAGGGCTGTTGAATTTTGTCAAAGGCCTTTTCTGCATCTATTGAGATAATTATGTGGTTTTTGTCATTGGTTCAGATTATATGCTAGATTACGTTTATTGATTTGCATATGTTGAACCAATCTTGCATCCCAGGGATGAAGCCCACTTGATCATGATGGATAAGCTTTTTGATGTGTTGCTGGATTCGGTTTGCTAGTATTTTATTGAGGATTTTTGCATCAATGTTCATCAGGATATCCCTGGACTAAAATTCTCTCTTTTTTGTTGTGTCTCTGCCAGGCTTTGTTATCAGGATGATGTTGGCCTCATAAAATGAGTTAGGGAGGAGTCCCTCTTTTTCTGTTAATTGGAATATTTTCAGAAGGAATGGTACCAGCTCCTCCTTGTACCTCTGGTAGAATTTGACTGTGAATCCATCTGTTCCTGGACTTTTTTTGGTTGATAGGCTATTAATTATTGCCTCAATTTCAGAGCCTGTTATTGGTCTATTCAGAGATTCAACTTCTTCCTGGATTAGTCTTGGGAGGGTGCATGTGTTGAGGAATTTATCCGTTTCTTCTAGATTTTCTAGTTTATTTGCATAGAGGTGTTTATAGTATTCTCTGATGGTAGTTTGTATTTCTGTGGGATTGGTGGTGATATCCCCTTTATCATTTTTTATTGCATCTATTTGATTCTTCTCTCTTTTCTTCTTTATTAGTCTTGCTAGCAGTCTATTAATTTTGTTGATCTTTTCAAAATCCCAACTCCTGGATTCACTGATTTTTTGAAGGGTTTTTTGTGTCTCTGTCTCCTTCAGTTCTGCTCTGATCTTAGCTATTTCTTGCCTTCTGCTAGCTTTTGAATGTGTTTGCTCTCGCTTCTCTAGTTTTTTTAATTGTGATGTTAGGGTGTCAATTTTAGATCTTTCTTGCTTTCTCTTATGAGCATTTAGTGCTGTAAATTTCCTTCTACACGCTGCTTTAAATATGTCCCACAGATTCTGGTATGTTGTATCTTTGTTCTCATTGGTTTCAAATAATATCTTTATTTCTGCCTTCATTTTATTATGTACCCAGTAGTCATTCAGGAACAGGTTGTTCAGTTTCCATGCAGCTGAGCAGTTTTGAGTGAGTTTCTTAATCCTGGATTCTAGTTTGATTGCACTATGGTCTGAGAGATAGTTTGTTATAATTTCCGTTCTTTTACATTTGCTGAGGAGTGCTTTACTTCCAACTATGTGGTCAATTTTGGAATAAGTGTGATGTAGTGCTGAGAATAATATATATTCTGTTGATCTGGGATGGAGAGTTCTGTAGATGTCTATTAGGTCCGCTTGGTGCAAAGCTGAGTTCAATTCCTGGATATCTTTGTTAACTTTCTGTCTCGTTGATCTGTCTCATGTTGACAGTGGGGTGTTAAAATCTCCCATTATTATTGTGTGGGAGTCTAAGTCTCTTTGTAGGTCTCTAAGGACTTGCTTTATGAATCTGGGTTCTCCTGTATTGGGTGCATATATATTTAGGATAGTTAGCTCTTCTTGTTGAATTCATCCCTTTACTATTATGTAATGGCCTTCTTTGTCTCTTTTGATCTTTGTTGGTTTAAAGTCTGTTTTATCAGAAACTAGGACTGCAACCCCTGCTTTTTTTTGTTTTCCATTTGCTTGGTAGATCTTCCTCCATCCCTTTATTTTGAGCCTATGTGTGTCTCTGCACATGAGATGGGTCTCCTGAATACAGCACACCAATGGGTCTTGACTCTTTATCCCATTTGCCAGTCTGTGTCTTTTAATTGGAGCATTTAGCCCATTTACATTTAAGGTTAATATTGTTATGTGTGAATTTGATCCTGTCATTATGATGTTAGCTGGTTATTTTGTTCATTAGTTGATGCAGTTTCTTCCTAGCATCGATGGTCTTTACATTTTGGCATGTTTTTGTAGTCGCTGGTACCAGTTGTTCCTTTCCATGTTCAGTGCTTCCTTCAGGATCTCTTGTAGGGCAGGTCTGATGGTGACAAAATCTCTAAGCATTTGCTTGTCTGTAAAGGATTTTATTTCTCCTTCACTTAGAAACTTAGTTTGGCTGGATATGAAATTCTGGGTTGAAAATTCTTTTCTTTAAGAATGTTAAATATTGGTCCCCACACTCCTCTGGCTTGTAGAGTTTCTGCCGAGAGATTTGCTATTAGTCTGATGGGCTTCCCTTTGTGGGTGACCCAACCTTTCTCTCTGGCTGCCCTTAATATTTTTTCCCTTGTTTCAGCTTTGGTGAATCTGACAATTACGTGTCTTGGAGTTCCTCTTCTCGAGGAGTATTTTTGTGGCATTCTCTGTATTTCCTGCATTTGAATGTAGGCCTGCCTTGCTAGATTGGGGAAGTTCTCCTGGATAATATCCTGCAGAGTGTTTTCCAACTTGGTTCCATTCTCCCTGTCAGTTTCAGGTACACCAGTCAGATGTAGATTTGGTCTTTTCACATGGTTCCTTATTTCTTTGAGGCTTTGTTAGTTTCTTTTTACTGTTTTTCTCTAAATTTCTCTTCTCACTTCATTTCATTCATTTGATCTTCAATCACTGATACCCTTTCTTCCACTTGATTAAATTGGCTACTGAAGCTTGTGCATGCATCATGTAGTTCTCGTGCCATGGTTTTCAGCTCCATCAGGTCATTTAAGGTCTTCTCTATGTTGTTTATTCTAGTTAGCCATTCATCTAACCTTTTCTCAAGGTTTTTAGCATCTTTGCGATGGGTTTGAACATCCTCCTTTAGCTCGGAGAAGTTTGTTATTACCAATCATCTGAAGCCTTCTTCTCTCAACTCGTCAAAGTCATTCTCCATCCAGCTTTGTTCCGTTGCTGGCAAGGAAGTGTGTTCCTTTGGAGGAGAAGAGGTGCTCTGATTTTTAGAATTTTCAGCTTTTCTGCTCTGGTTTCTCCCTTTCTTTGTGATTTTATCTACCTTTGGTCTTTGATGATGGTGATGTACAGATGGGGTTTTGGTGTGGATGTCCTCTCTGTTTGTTAGTTTTCCTTCTAACAGTCAGGACCCTCAGCTGCAAGTCTGTTGGCATTTGCTGGAGGTCCATTCCAGACCCTGTTTGCCTGGGTATCACCAGCGGAGGCTGCAGAACAGCAAATATTGCAGAACGGCAAATGTTGCTGCCTGATCATTCCTCTGAAAGCTTTGTCTCAGAGGGGCACCCAGCTGTATGAGGTGTCGATTGGCCCCTACTGGGAGGTGTCTCCCAGTTAGGCTACTAGTGGGTCAGGGACGCACTTGAGGAGGCAGTCTGTCCATTCCCAGATCTCAAACTCCATGCTGGGAGAACCACTACTCTCTTCAAAGCTGTCAGACAGGGACGTTTAAGTCTGCAGAAGTTTCTGCTGCCTTTTGTTCAGCTATGCCCTGTCCCCAGAGGTGGAGTCTACAGAGGCAGGCAGACCTCCTTGAACTGTGGTGGGCTCCACCCAGTTTGAGCTTCCTGGCCACTTTGTTTACCAACTCAAGCCTCAGCAATGGCAGATGCCCCTTGCCCAGCCTCACTGTTGCCCTGCAGTTTGATCTTAGACTGCTGTGCTAGCAGTGAGTGAGGCTCCTTGGGCATAGGACCCTCTGAGCCAGGCATGGGATATAATCTCCTTGTGTGTCGTTTGCTAGGACTGTTAGAAAAGCGCAGTATTAGGGTGGGAGTGTCCTGATTTTCCAGGTACTGTCTGTCACGGCTTCCCTTGGCTAAGAAAGGGAATTCCCCAACCACTTGTGCTTCCCAGGTGAGGCGATGCCCCGCCCTGCTCCGTGGGCTGCACTCACTGTCCGACAAGCCCCAGTGAGATGAACCTGATGCCTCAGTTGGAAATGCAGAAATCACCCATCTTTTGCATCACTCACGCTAGGAGCTGTAGACTGGAGCTCTTCCTATTCAGCCATCTTGGGACCTCCTCCCTTTTTTTTTTTCTTGATACAAGGTCTCACTCTCTCACCCAAGCTGGAGTGCAGTGGTGCAATCATAGCTCACTGCAGCCTTGGTCTCCTGGGCTCAAGCGATCCTTCCACTTCAGCCTCCGGAGTAGCTGAGACTGCAGGTGCGCTCCACCATGCCTGGCTAATTTTGTTTGTTTGTTTGTTTTGTTATTTTTTGGTAAAGACTGAGGTCATGGTATGTTGCCCAGGATAGTCTCAAACACCTGGGTTCAGGCAATCCTCCCACCTCAGCCTGACCTGCCCTTGAATTTTTAATGTGCATATTTAACATATCAATGTCTAAATTTAATCAGTATCTCTCTCATTTCTGCCTAAGCAGGAACTTTAAGATGCTTGAACTCCAATAAACTTCTCTTCTATCTTCCATATTATTGTTGCCCAGTTTCATCTTGCTTTTGAAACTCTCATGATTAATCATTATATTTATTTTTTGTTTGTTTTTTGAGATGGGTCTCGCTCTCTCTCCAGGCTGGAGTGCAGTGGCATGATCTCAGCTCACTGTAACCTACGCCTTTTGGGTTCCAGTGATTCTCCTGCCTCAGCATTCTCTGTGACTGTGACTACAGGCACGTGCCACCACGCCCAGCTAATTTTTCTATTTTTAGTAGAGACAGAATTTCACCTTGTTAGCCAGGATGGTCTCAATCTCCTGAACTCATGATCTGTCCGCCTTGGCCTCCCAAAGTGCTGGGATTGCAGGCGTGAGCCACCGTGCCCAGCCATTGTATTTATTTCTTCAGTCAATGTTAGACCCACACGATTACTGATTTCTTTGCTTACCATTGTTTCTTGCATGTGGACTTTATTGCCTTCTTATTGAAATATATCATTTATTAGTTCTTTCAGTGAAAATCTGTGAATAGTAAACTTCTGTTGACTTTGAAAATATATTTTCTTTCACTCTTGTATGATAATTTAACTAGTTACTACATTCTAGGTTATTGGTTATTTTCCCTCAGAATATTAAAAATATTGTTCTGTTGTTTTCAGTCATTTATTTTTGCTATTTTGTTGTAGGTACTCCATTTATTTGGTTGTTGTTGATTTTGTGATTTTTTGTTTGTTTTTACTTTTGAGATTTTTGTCCTTGAATTTAGTATTTGGAGCGTCATTTTGATATATGTATATCTAGCAATAGATTCATTTTAATTTAATTTTTCAGATTTCGGTGCCCTTCTTCAGTTTGAGGAATTCAAGTATTTCATCAATTTCAAAAAAATTCTCAGCCATCTTCTTTTCTTTGCTTCCCCCCACTTCTCTCCACTCCTGTCATCTGTAACTACTATTAGAGATACACAGTTGGCCCTTGCACAATGGGAGTGGAAAGGATTAGCAGTAGTGAGCCCTGTGCAGTCTAAAATCTGTGTATAGCTTTTGACTCTCCCCAAATTTAGCTATTAATAGCATACTCTTGACCGGAAGCCTTACCTATAACATAAACAGTCAATTAACACATATTTTGTATGTCACATGTATTTTTTTAAAGATGGAGTTTTGCTCTTTCATTCAGGCTGTAGTGCAGTGGTGTGATCATACCTCACTGCATCCTTGAACTTCTGGCCTTAGCAATCCTCCTGCCTCAGTCTCCTGAGAAGCTGGAACTAAAGGCGTAAGCCACCTTGCCCAGTTGATAAATGATCTTTTGTTTGTTAAACCACTAAGATTTTTCAGTTGTTTGTTATGCAACATAAGGCTAGCCTCTCCAGGGTGGTCTTTCTTGCTTAGTATCCCCCTTTTCTAAAATCTTCTTGCTGGGACTCTGACTGGGAGTCTTTTATCCCTCAGAATCCCAGTAGGAAATAGATACATATTTAAAAGACAGTTTAATGAAGACTTCATTAAGAGATGTGGGAAAGTTTAGAGGAACTCAACAAGGGAAAGTGTTAGGAAGGAATTAGGTTCCTTCAATGGTAGGAAGCCATTACTACCCTTAGACTTAAACGGGCAAAGGAAGTAGTTGTTACCAGGACCTGAGAGGAGATCCACAGCCACAGGTTATGGGCCATCTGACAGAAACTATGGCCTTAGTGGAATCCAGACATTCTCAAGCTGAGACCTGGCAGGGAGGGAGCCAGAAAAATGAATACGCTAATTCAAGCTTGTCCAATCTGCAGCCAGGAGGGCCACACACAGACCATGGCAGCTTTGAATGTGGCCCGAAAGAAACTCGTAAACTTTCTTAAAACTTTTGCGCTTTTTTTTTTTTTTTTTTTGAGACAGAGTCTCGCTCTGTCGCCCAGGCTGGAGTGCAGTGGCCGGATCTCAGCTCACTGCAAGCTCCGCCTCCCGGGTTTACGCCATTCTCCTGCCTCAGCCTCCCAAGTAGCTGGGACTACAGGCGCCCGCCACCTCGCCCGGCTAGTTTTTTGTATTTTTTTAGTAGAGACGGGGTTTCAACGTGTTAGCCAGGATAGTCTCGATCTCCTGACCTCGTGATCCGCCCGTCTCGGCCTCCCAAAGTGCTGGGATTACAGGCTTGAGCCACCGCGCCCGGCCTTTTTATTTTATTTTTTTTTTTTTTAGGCCATCAGCTATCATTAGTTTTAGTGTATTTTATATGCGGCCCAAGACAATTCTTCTTCCAATGTGGCCCAGGGAAGCCAAAAGATTGGACACCCCTGTGCTAATTTCCTTCTTTTCTTGCTCCCTTACCTCCTGCAATTAGCAAAACCCAACCGGAAGCCAGAAGGCAAGGAAGTCTTTAGAGGCCAGCCTCTCTGGGCAGACAGCAGAGTGGGGAGAGTGAAGAACAAATGTAAAAACATGCAGTGCAAGCCTCATCAAGTCTTGACATATCATGCTCTAGAAAATTAACTCAACAAATGACATCTAAGGAGGAATTTCATGGCCAAACCACACTTGACAATCACTTTGAAAGTTATAAGGATTAGGAAAAATGCACTGATTTTAGGGACCCATGCTGGGATATTCAGTCAATTTAGGGGACCATGTGCATCTTCCCTAAGATTAGTTAAAAATTACTTTAGAATTAAAATTAAAACTTTAGAAATAAAAACAGGAAATGGGTGTGTTTACATCTGAACTGAATGAAATTTAAAAATGAGATGATCAATGTATTTTATCTTTAAAATCGTGTTCCTACCATTGCCGTAAGTTGTAATTTTGGACATCTGGCAAAATTCCCACTCTAGTTTATTGTGAGCCCTTTCAATACAGAAACCTAATCTTAAAACTCTAGTATATTGCTTGGTTCTCAAGAAATAGGGTAAATGAATGAGTGAATGTTAAACACAAAACGATTCTGCAGGATGGATAGTGAAGGAATTTATTTCATAGGTTACTTGAACAGAGTTTATATCTGTGCTGTAACAATGCAGCCCTATTTTGAAGGATGCACATAATTGCTGGAAACGGGAACAGAAATTTATTCTAGCACTCCCCCTCTCCTTGTTGTTTTTGTTTTTCTTTTAAGAACAATCGGTGAACTCAAATGAGTGAGTTATGTCATTATAGAGGTAAATTTATTTCTGCTATAAGTTTTTGAAAAATTATTTGCAAACTTTGCTGCTCTTTTCCTTTCTTTCTTTCATTCTTTTCTTCTTCTTCTTATACTTCTTCTTCTTCTTTTTTTTTTACAGAGTCTCACTGTCACCCAGGTTAGAGTGCAGTGGCGTGATCTCAGCTCACTGCACCTACCACCTCCCAGGTTCAAGTGATTTTCCTGTCTCAGCCTCCTGAGTAGCTGAGACTACAGTACAGACGACCGCCACCATGCCCAGCTAATTTTTGTATTTTTAGTAGAGATGGGGTTTCATCATATTGGCCAGGCTGGTCTCAAACTCCTAGCCTCAAGTGAACCACCCATTTTGGCCTCCCAAAGTGCTGGGATTACAAGTGTGAGCCATCACACCTGGCCCTTTCTTCTCTTTTATTTTTGTTTTTTAGAGATGAGACCTATTTTGCCCAGGCTGGAGTGCAGAGGCATGGGTGGGATCATAGCTCACTGCAGCTTTGAACTCCTGAGCTCAAGCAACTCCCCTGCCTCAGGCTAGCTGCAGTTCTGTAGCTAGAACTACAGGTGTGCACCACCACCCCTTGCAAATTTTTTATTTTATTATTATTTTTTTTTTATAGAGACAGGGTCTCACTATGTTTCCTAGGCTGGTCTCGAACTCCTCACCTCAAGTGATCCTCTAGCCTCAGTCTCCTAAATTGTTGGCATTACAGGCATAAGCCACCATTCCTGGCCTCTTATATTTTATTGTTATTGTTATTTTGAGACAAAGCCTCACACTGTCACCCAGGCTGAAGTGCAGTCGCGGGATTACAATTCACTGTGGCCTCAAACTCCTGGGCTCAAGTGATCCCACCTCATCCTCCAGAGTAACTGGGACTACAGGCGTGTGCCACCACACCTGGCTAATTTTTTGTTTATGTTTTGTAGAGATGAGGTCTCTGTGTTGCTCAGGCTGCTCTTGAACTCCTGGACTCAAGTGATCCACCCTCCTCAGCCTCCCAAAGTGCTGGGATTACAGGCCTAAGCCATAGGCCCATTCACTTTTTGGCCTCTTTTATATCTTTAACCAGTGAAGCTTTAAGATCAAATGCTGTTTATTCTCTATTAGTAACATACTACTTTTGGCAAATCTTACAACCATGGGACACCAACCAATCAATTTCAACATGGAGGTTAAGAACAACGGCTTTCCAGCCTGGGCAACATAGCCAGATCTTGTCTCTGACAAAAAAAAAAAAAAAAAAAAAAAAAAAAAAAAAGCAAGGAGCAGTGGCTCACATCTGTAATCCCAGCACATTGGGAGGCCGAGGTGGGAGGATCACTTGAGCCCAGGAGTTTGAGACCAGCCTGGGCAACATGGCAAAATCCTGTCTCTACCAAAAATACAAAAATTAGCTGGATGTGGTAGCACATGCCTATAGTCTCAGTCACCCTGGAGGTTGAGGTGAGAGGATGACTTGAGCCAAAGAGGCAGAGGTTGCAGTGAGCTGAGATGGTGCCACTGCACTCCAGCCTGAGTGATAGAGTCAGACCCTGTCTCAAAATAAATAAATAAAAAAACCAGTGTGGTGGCCTATACCGGCAGTCCCAGGTGTTCAGGAGGCTGAGGTGGGAGATCGAGGCTGCAGTGAGCTGTGATTGCACCATTGCAGTCCAGCCTGGGCAGCAGAGCAACACTCCGTCTCAAAAAAAGAAAGAAAGAAAAGAAAGAAAGAAAAAAGAAAAAGAAAGAAAGAGAGAGCAAGAAAGAAAGAGAGAGAGGGGGGGAGGGAGGGAGGGAGGGAAAAGGAGAGAGAAGGAGGGAGGAAAAGAAAGAGAAAGAGAAGGAAAGAAGGAAGAGAGAAAAAAGAGAGAAAGAAGGAAGAAAGAAAAGAAAAAGTAGAAAGAAAGAGAACGACAGCTCTGAGGCTTACAAAATTTACATTGTTAAAATATTAAGTGTGAAGCCCATGTGCTTAGTTTATAAGAGGTAGGAAAAGATTATGAATGATCAGTTATGTCTATGTTCTGCTGAAGAAAACTATAATCTAATGCTTTTGACAGGACCTACTGTCATTTATGATGATTAAGAATCAATTTATAAAACATTTACCTAGAGATAGATTTTTCTCATTTTATTTTATTTTTCTAAGACAAGGACCATATTCAGGTAGAATGACTTACTTTGAATACTTTTAGGGGTGGATAAAGACGGATTGGTTAATGGGTGCAAAAAATGCAGTTACGTAGTAGAAATAAGATCTAGTGTTAGGTGGCACACTAGATTATTATTGTTAACTATAGTAGCCATAGTTAACAATCATTACTTTGGTTAGCAATAATTTAAAATATATTTCAAAATAACTAGAGGAATGGATGTTGAATGTTCCCAAATAAGTAACAATGTTGAAGTGATGGATATCCCAATTACCTTGATTTGATCATTACACATTGTATGTTTGTATAAAAATACATGTACCCTGTAAATATGTACAACTATTACGTAGCCATACAAATTAAAAATTAAAATTATAAAAGGAATTTTGTGATGATAGATATTAGTTGATATGGAAAATTTAAATAGTGTAGCTTAGAAATATATGAATGGATTCATAGGTTTTGTTTTTGAGACGTCTTACTCTGTCACCCAGGCTGAAGTTCAGTGATGCAATCATAGCTCACTACAGCCTCGATCTCCTAGGCTCAAGCGATCCTCCCACCTCAGCCTCCCAAGTAGCTGGGAGTACTGGCCATGCCACCATTCCCAGCTAATTTTTGTATTTTTTTGGAGGCGGGATCTCAGTTTTTTGACCAGGCTGGTCTCGAACTCCTGGGCTCAAGTGATCCTCCCACCTCGTCTTCCGAAGTGCTGGGATTACTGGTATGAGCCACCGTGCCCAGCCTGGATTAGTAGTTTTGATAGCCGAGGAAGATTAACATATCTAAATAATTTGTTTCCAGATACTGGAGGTAAAGCTGAATAACTGTTGCAGGCCGGGCGTGGTGGCTCACGCCTGTAATCCCAGCACTTTGGGAGGCCGAGGCAGGTGGATCACCTGAGGTCAAGAGTTCAAGACCAGCCTGACCAAGATGGTGAAACCCCATCTCTACTAAAAATACAAAAAATTAGCTAGGCGCAGTGGCAGGCGCCTGTAATCCCAGCTACTCGGGAGGCTGAGGCAGGAGAATTGCTTGAACCTGGGGGGCGGAGGTTGCAGTGAGTCGAGATCATGCCACTGTACTTCAGCCTGGGTGACAGAGTGATACTCCATCTCAAAAAAAAAACAAAAAACAAAAACAAAAACAAAAAACTGAATAACTGCTTACTCATTTTTTCCCTAAGAATTTTGATATACTTGTTAATAAAAATTAAAATGTTATTATGCTTTGCCTTTTTAAAAACTATTAAAACAATAAAAATGATGAATGAGAAAGAAACAGTAAGAAAGGTAAAAAGAAAAAACACAACGATAGAGACGAGAAATGCTACAAATATATATTGAGCACTGCAGGAGTCTAGGAAAAAAGTAACCATTTTAACAAATATTTTAGAAAGACTTTCCTTTAGGGTTTCTGATCACATACAGATATGAGGTATTTGACCCTCTTTTCTTTCTTCCTTAGACTCACATATCACTGTGCATTTAGATTGAGTCAGTTCAATGGCAACATAAAGTGGAAAAACAGCTGTTTCAATGTATTTCACTATTTTTCAAGAAAATACTGTGGTTCCCTTTTGTCTATCATATAAAACAGATCTTTAAGGAATGATTTCTTACATAATCCTAATGCCATTCTCATGCTACTTCTTTTTACTCTCCACCCTGGCCTCTGCATCAATATTGCACGTTAATTTAAATTTTATGCTCCTGTCTTTTTTTTTTTTTTTTTTTTTTTTTATTTATTTTTTTATTTTTTTTTATTGGAGATGGAGTCTTGCTCTGTCACCCAGGCTAGAGTGCAATGGCGCGATCTTGGCTCACTGCAACCTCCACCTCCCAGGTTCAAGTGATTCTCCTGCCTCAGCTTACTGACTAACTGGGATTACAGGTGCCCGCTACCATGCCCGGCTAATTTTTGTATTTTTCAGTAGAGACGGGGTTTCACATACTGGTCAGTCTGGTCTCGAACTCCTGACCTCAGGTGATCCACCTGCCTTGGCTTCCCAAAGTGCTGGGATTACAGGCATGAGCCACCGTGCCCAGCTTATACTCCTAACCTTTTGCTCCTTCTTTGTCACTTTATATCTGTCACTCTCTTCTAGCTCTTACTCAAAACATCTTAAGTCCTTCCTTGTCTAATCATATTCCATCTAACATATTTCCGTTCAGTTTTTACTATCGACTAGACTTGCATATCTATAGTAGCAAAAGGGTCAACGAATTAAAGGAACTAAAGCTTATTGAAAACTTACCATAACCAGGCAATGCCATTTATGGTTTTACATAATTGACATTATTAATTCTTTATAGAACAAAAGGTAGGCTCAGAGAATTTGAATACTTTGCAAACAGGCTAAAAACTAAAAATTGGCAGAACTGGGGTTCAATCCATGGCCATCTATTTCTAAACACTATCTACTCTTCATCTCATATACTGCTAACTAATCCAAAATGGTGGCTGGTTAAAAAAAGAATTCCTGTTTTAACTTTGGAAAAAATGTATTTTGTATTTACGTTTGAACATAGCAGTGTCCAAAAGTATAGAAATATATGTCAAACCAGATAATAAGTCCACACTATAAACTTTTAATAGAGTTACTTTCTCTTAGGCTGGCACAAAGCACCAGGATAAGCAGGAACCTCCTTTCTTAAGCTTTGATTAGACAGTGGTCATAAGTTTGGAATGCCTTTTATATTATTTTTTCTAAGAAATATTATCAGTTGTAATTAACCCCTTGTCATTTCAGCTATATTTTATTAGATTATGGGCAAAGATCATTATTTCTTTCAATGTTATCCATTCCCTAGAATTTGTCTAGTTATATAGAGTAGTTATTTAATACATATTTGTGGGTTAACTATAATTAATAAGAAAATCCAGTTTGCCTTATGACCAGCTAATTTTTGAATGTATAATAATGTCCCATGTAACCACCCTCATTAAAGAGAGAATTCTACTCCATATTAATAAAATATAAGGAAATAATAAAATGTAAGAAAACTGTTCCCCATAAGATGCCTGTATATAATAAATATATCTATAATCAATCTTCAATGAAGTTTTTTCTTAAACTCTATTAGTATTGACTTTCATTTTGTATGCTCTATATCTTCCCTATTTATGTTAACAGTATCTTCATCATCTTCGACTTCTTCCTCACTTTGTTATCTTCAGCCATCTCTATTCCTTTCAACTTAAATAAACAATCTTCAGTTAAATCTGTGCAATTTAAAATAGACAATTTGAAAAAAGATTTTAGCAAGTCCTCTGGATATTATGCTCCCACCTTATATGCCTTTTGCTCCTTCTTTGTCATTTTATATCTGTCACTCTTCCAGCTCTTACTCAAAACATCTTAAATCCTTTCTTGTCTAATCATATTTAATGTACAATATTTTGCTTCAGTACCTGTTCAGTTTTTACTATTGACTAGTCTTGCTTGCTCATCTATATTAATGAAAGGGTGAAAGAATTAGAGGGACTGATGCTTATTGACAACCTACCATATGAAAGTCAGTTTCATATTACTTTTTGCCACTAGATGGCGCCTATGTCTAAGTAACTATCCCTATTCTTTAAGTTAAACTATTTGGGAAAAAACCTTGTCTTCCTTTGAGGTAAATCCAACTGGTGACTTTTCACAATAGGTGAAATGCACCTCTTTAAGAATTAAAGAGGCCAGGCATGCTGGTGCACGCCTGTAATCCCAGCATTTTGGGAGGCCAAGGTGGGCAGATCACTTGAGGTCAGAAGTTTGAGACCGGCCTGGCCTTTGCCAGGATGGTGAAACCCCATCCCTAACTAAAAATATAAAAATTAGCTGGGCATGGTGGTGGACACCTTTAATCCCAGTTACTTGGGAGACTGAGGCAGGAGAATCACTTGAACTTGGGAGGGAGAGGTTGCAGTGAGTTGAGATCAGGCCACTGCACTCCAACCTGGGTGACAGAGTGAGACTCTGGCTCAAGAAAAAACAAAAAAGAATTATTAATTCCTTAAGAATTGTTACTTTTAAGCAATCCATCTAAAAGAAGTTATACATTTCTCTCCCTTGCTAAACTAGGGTTTATAAACCTGTTTCCTGATAATTATTACTGATCATCAATCACGGTACTACAAAATGACATATAGATTATTCTAGTATTTGACCCTACATTAAATGGCCCCAGATAATTATACATTTTGAGATAGCTCTTTACAGTACTTTAGTAGAATTGTAATTTGAGGCTTGTTTTTAAATAAGCATTTTTTTCCTTTTTTCCAGATAGTTCTTTTTAAAAGTAACTACTAATAACAAATGTCTTCTTTCCCCAACTTTCATTTAGAAATACTGCCACCTTTCATATACTGTGCTCAAATAAACCAGATAAATGAAGTTATTAGAATTGGGTCTAATACAAGTCTTATTGGTGAATTACATGGGCTTTGCAATATTTTATGGAATCTGTTTTGGGTGATCTATGACACCCAGATCATTTGAAGTACTGAGATGTTTTGATAGTTAAAGTTGCTTAAAAGTGGTATATTTTAAATATTGATTATATTTCTAATTAATAACTGAGTTCTACAGCATTCAAAAACTTAAATGTTATTTCCTTTATTAAGATTTCCCTTTGACTTCTGTCCCCTTTTAATTTTAGCATTAATAATATTATTGATTCCATTAAAGTGACTGCAGGTCTGATAACTTATTTTATATAAGTAATCTTAAGTGTTTTTATTTTTGTCCAAGACTGAGTCTCGCTGTGTCACCGAGGCTGGAGTGCATTGCAGTGGCATGATCTTGGCTCACTGCAACCTCTGCCTCCCGAGTTCAAGAGATCCTCCTGCCTCAGCCTTCTGAGCAACTGGGATTACAGGTGCATGCCACCACACCCAGCTAATTTTTGTATTTTTTAGTAGAGACAAGGTATAACCGTATTAGCCAGGCTGATCTCAAACTCCAGACCTCAGGTGATCCACCCACCTTGGCCTCCCAAAGTGCTGGGATTATAGGCTTGAGTCACCATGCCTGGCCTGCAAATGTATTTCTATATGACAACTGAAAAAATAATTTTGTTTATAAAAGGGAAATATTTAAAGAAACTTAGGACAAGGGTGAATATTAACCATTGTAAAGTCATGCTCAAGCTTTAGTATGCATAAGAATCAAGTAGAGATCATGTTACAATTGTATACAGATTCCAGGGTTACAATGCCAGAGACTGTTTCGATTGGTATGAGGTAGAGACCAGAACTATGAATTTTAAATAAATATTGCAATTAATTCTTTTACCTCTGTGCTTGTCAAGCTTCTTAGCTTGCCCTGAGGAAGAAATTCTCACTTGAATGGATGTGAAGTTGAGTGTTTTGTTTTGGATTCAAAATTAAGATGTGTTATAGAACTATAACTTACAAGAGGAAATGTAGTTCACATCAAAGGCTCTACTAAAGTAAGATAATACTTAAAATTTTATTAAATATATTAAATAGTTATTATCTCAATAAATAATACTTGAAGATATCTCTTCATTGCTGGAATCACATCTGAAGATAATGTACTAAAATCACTTCAGATTATTATTAGTAAAGCTTTCTAATATGCAGTTATGACAAATTAACTAAAATTAAGGTAACTATGTCAGTTTTTCTTTTTTTTTTTTTTCTTGAGACAGAGTCTGGCTCTGTCACCCCGGCTGGAGTGCAGTGGAGCGATCTCAGCTCACTGCAAACTCCACCTCCTGGGTTCACACCATTCTCCTGCCTCAGCCTCCTGAGTAGCTGGGACTACAGGCGCCTGCCACCATGCCCGGCTAAATTTTTTGCATTTTTTTTAGTAGAGATGGGGTTTCACCGTGTTGGCCAGGATGGTCTCGATCTCCTGACCTCGTGATCTGCCTGCCTCGACCTCCCAAAGTGCTAGGATTACAGGCATGAGCCACTGCGCCTGGCCTAAGGTAACTATATCAGTTTTTTTTTTTTTTTTTTTTTTACAGTGATCCTTACTTTTTAAAATGCCAACTCTTTCTAAAAATCAGCGTTTGCTGTCTTTACTTGGTAGTAACACTTTTCCATTCCTTTTAAGTGACCCTGTTTTGAGCAGTGTTAACACCTTAGAAAAATTTCCAGATATATGTTGTGTATCTTTTGATCTACTTTAACAACAAAACGGACTCTCCTTGTTATCCTATTTGCTCAACCAATGTACATTCTTACTCTTGTGTTTATACAGTACATTCATTAGTAGTTTTTACTTGTCTAGTCTTTTGGACCATTAAACTAGAGTTTATTATCCTCCAGGTGATGAATCTTATTTACAAATTCATTGCAGATCATGTGTGGGCAGCATGATTGCTGATCCTGCCTAACGAATACATTTAGTGTTTAATTTTTTTTCTGTTGCTATTTTCTAATTTGAAGTGGGTAGACCAAAACTAATTAATTCTATTCCAGTTTTTCAGTACTTTGCTGCATGCTTCTTCTGTCACTACAGATGCTTATGACTCTTAATGTATAGCTTTAAATAACATTGATATTAGAGATGTGCTGATACTAAATTACATGCTTCTAATAACTGTGACTTTCAGGTAAACCAGAGCTGATAATTACTTTAAGGTTTTTTAAGTCACATCTTCATAATTTAAATTAATTTACCTTTACCAAAACTGCTTATAATCAGATTACTGTAATAATATAGAACTAGAAATATTTAAGAACATTTGAAAACATGGCTCAAAGACTATAATACTTAGCTGAAGGTAGATATCTGAATTTTTACCAGTTTTCTTATATCTACATATAAAATTAAGAAATAGACATGTGAGGTATTTTAGATTTAGAAGTTAATAGGTTTTCATACTCTTCTGTTATCTAGTCAACCAAAATGTAGAATGAAGTAGAAGAGGAGCTTTGCATTTGTAAAAACAAGCATCCACTGAGGCTGTCATAACACTCCAAAATTTCTAGTGATGTTTACTAAGCTTTTAGCATTAGGGTGAGTGAATGGGAAGGTAAATTAAATGAATAAGTAAATATTTATGTAAATTTATCTTGACATATCCAAAGCCCTAATGTCACGAGAATCTAGTAACATAGAATATCTTCATTCTATGTTAGTAATGAAGTAATAGAAGTATCTTCATTTTTTTTTTCATTTAAAAAAACTGAACTGGTTCTATATCATAATATTAGGTTAATGACACTTCAACAACTTCAACCTTGTTGATATGTTGATATAACATATGATGTTATGTTAACATCATAACAGACAACCAAGTACCAAAAAAAACTGTGTGACATTGAATAGTACTCGATACTTGGGAACATAAAGAGTAATAAGTGTGATGCAAATGGATTTAAGTATAACTATTTTTAGTATGTATTATATTTCTAGCACTGTGCTAGGTATGCTTATATAGGTTATTTCATTTAATCTTCAGTCCTATACATCTTTTGCAGATGAGGAAACAGTAACTTATTCCTGGCTTATTAGTTTTCCTGTTCTCAATTATATATTCCCCTGTAATAGTAAGTATTACCATCCCTAGAATTATTAACACTAAGGCCGTGTAAGTATAAACATCGTCAGATGGGTGCTTGAACAAGTTGTGTTCAAAATTCATCCAGCTCTGCAGTTCTATAAATTTATGTAACAGTGTGTTGATTTAGATAATGCAGTGCCTTAAAAACCATGCCTCTAGGGCACAAAACCAGTAGGACAATATGAGTATGAGGCAGAAACCATGTCCCGATACTCATAGATAAGCTGCATCCATAGCAGTCTGTCCAGGAAAGTTTGGAGCTGATTATGAATATAAAATTAATTATATGCCCTTAATGCTCCAAATCTTAGTAAAATAATCACCTAATAATTAAAACATAAGACAGAACTGACTAAAAAGGAACAACCCCCCAATTTTTTAAACAGCCAACTTAATACTCTCACCTACAGAATGAGCAGAGGTTAGAACATTCTAATCCTATTTTTCCGTAGGACACAAAAATAGAAGCCACTTGCATTGAAATAGTACTGTGACTAAGCCTAGCCTCACTGTTGCATGTTTCTAATTGCATGCACTTCAAGGTTTGATTTTTTTTAGAAAGCTATTAAAAAGTGGGAAAGTAGGCCCTAAAGTATGACTTAGAGTTTACTTTAAAAAATTCAACTACTTAAAATTCACTAGTATTTAAGGCAGTGTTATTTTTCACTTCTTTTTACTTTATTCATTTTCATTTTTAGAAGTAGTCATACAGATAACTTATATGCTCATGTGCATGGACTTAAAAAAATAACAACCTGGAAAAATAAAAATGACCAGTTAAAAAATATAGAGGAGAGAATAAAGAATATTTAATAAATTTTTTCTTACTTTAATATTATCGTTTGGCTACTTTACATGATTAATTTGAATTTGAATGAACTCCAGTGGCAAGGAATTCCTAAGTGTTTGCTACAATGAATTGGGAAGAATGTTTGGTTTTTCTGCTTAATCTCTCAGATATTTTTGCATCTTTTCTGTAGTATAGTTGCATTTTGTGAGACAAGTAGGTTCTTAGAGTCAGTCCCTAATTTCTCATTCAAATTAATCTTAACTATTTTGTATTGTTGTAAACATATTTAATATGAAACCATCTGAACTATTCACATTGCTGTGCAATCATCACCGCCGTCCATCTCTAGAACATTTTCATCTTTCTTAAAAACCCTCATTGTTAGATGTAGAAGTGGGAAATTGTTGCACCATTTGTGACCCCCACTCTACCTTTCTTGGCTAGTTTCCACAAGATAAATTTGTCAAAGACCTTCTAATCTGAAAGGCCACATTTATTTGTAAATGCTAATAGGAATGAGGTAGCTAAGTAAAATCATGACATCAAAAAGTGGATGAACCATTGCAAATTATGAGGAGCAAAAAGGATGCCTGCAAGCTCATAGATGTTTTGAACTAACTGTAAAATTATAATCATGTATTTGAAATAAAACTTTTTAAAACCACTAAAATGAAAGCTAAAGTTATGAATTCCTGTAGCATAGAATTTTTTTTCTCCAGAATATGAAATATGGCATGCAAGATAGGAGTTTATGTTATATTGGGGATAAAAACTTGTGAAAATTCAATTCTTTGTATATTAATTATTTATGTATCTGAACATATTACCATAGATAATGCATCTCCAAAACAGCTTCA
Organism: Rhinopithecus roxellana; assembly: GCF_007565055.1. Lineage (NCBI taxonomy): Eukaryota > Metazoa > Chordata > Mammalia > Primates > Cercopithecidae > Rhinopithecus > Rhinopithecus roxellana. The sequence continues at coordinate 103,503,265 of NC_044562.1, forward strand.
TATGGTTGTTCTGAAAATGTGTGTGTAAAATAAGACCAAACTCACTCTTCCAGGAAATCTATTCATTCCATAATTTAGTTTTCAATTGAGCCTAACCATACCCCAGGTGAAAATAACAAGATCCAGATATGTCCGTACTGACGTCCATATAGGTGGTTCTTTTATTTTAATTTGTGAAATGCTTGCAAGCTGTCTTGGTGAGGGATCTCACATAGAGAGAGATAATCAAGATACAAGATGACAAAGGTCAGTCAAGTTGTGCAGTTTCGTGAAGTGATCAAGTACAGTATGTTTTAAACAAGGCAAATTGTTGGCCTATTCAAAAGTGAGGTGCTGTGGTATAACACTTTAGTGCAAATTATTTGATATTTTAAAAGCTAGTTCTTGTTATTTCTCTTCAGTCTAAAGTGACTGACAACACTTCTGAAATCACATGCTTCCATTTGAGTGGCATTTCATTAAAACATCCCAAGCTAAGATCCCTCTTTATTCCTTTATTAAGAACTGCAGTCTACATCAAAACTGTCTACAACCAGGAACTGTTTGTATTTATGTCTTTACATTAACTACTTTTCAATTGTATTGAGAAAATCACTTTTGTTTTTCAATTACTTACTGGATTCTAAAAGAAACAGTTGTCAGAAATAAGTTTACAGTGGCGAATGACTGCTTCAATAGGTGTAAAATCAATTTGTAACTTTTATTTAAGAAAAGGGATCTGCCAAACTATCTACTGTTCCTTTAGTTACCTTTTTTTGGCAACAATGATATACCTAATTCCAAACGGAAAATGTTGTTTTCTAAAAATCAAAACAGTATACTTTACCACCAAGTCAAGCACATCATGTGCTGTATTGACATTTTTGACAAAATAACTTTTTTTCAAACTTTCTTCTTTATAGGTCTGGATTTTCTCCTTGTAAAGATATGGTAATCTCTTCACTTTACAAACCAATCTATTTAAGAATCAAAGTTTACACTGAAGGGGCCAATGATCAAACTTATGTAGTGTTAAGATGGAGGAATGGGCTGGGCGTGGTGGCTCTCACCTGTAATCCCAGCATTTTGGGAGGCCGAGGTGGGTGGATCACTTGATGTCAGGAGTTCAACATGGTGAAACCCTGTCTCTACTAAAAACACAAAAAATTAGCTGGGTGTGGTGACGCACGATACTTAGGAGGCTGAGGCAGGAGAATCGCTTAAACCCGGGAGGTGGAGGTTGCAGTGAGCCAAGATCATGCCACTGCACTCCAGCCTGGGAAACAAGAGCGAAAACTCCGTCTCAAGGAAAAAGAAAAATAGATGGAGAAATGACAATGACTGCAGAGGAAACGGATGGACCAACTATGCTACCAGGTGCTACGCTAAAATAAAGCTTATAATTTTACATGTTTTACCCTTTACATTTCTTTTGAGGTCAACTTCTGCACTTCAAAATCAATGACTAAAATTGCATAAGCAAGAGTGGTAGGTAGATATGTTGTCTAATAGAGTTAGGTTGGTGCCAATCTTCATTTGGGGTGAAAGAACCATTGTTAATTTGCAAATTTTTTTAAAAGGCCATATAAGACGTTTAGGTTCTTACTTAAACATATCAAATTGCAATGAATTTGCAAGGTGGAAGATTTTGGTACAAATAATAACTGGAGAAGTATAGTGCTTGCAAATACTCAGAAAATAATTTAAAACTACCAAAGGCAAAGTATTAACGGCCAGCATTTGAAAACAAAACTGTTGCATTGAAGCGTAGCCAACTAGGCAAAAACACATGGTTCCTAGGGACCCCGTCAAGTGGGTAAGTTATTTCGGGTCTACCTGAGGAGGGACAAAGATGAGAGGAGCCATTTAAGAGCAGTTCTGCTTTCTGTCTCTTTTGTTCTTGCCAGGGTGCCCATTTTTAAAGTATTCAAACAAAGAACCACAAACCGCCAGTCACACCATAATACCAGCTTGTGTTTACATTTTCAGCTCTCCGGATCGTGATCCTATTCAGTGCACACAGAGCGAGTGCTCGTGTACACGCGCCCGTCCGCCATCAGGAGGAGTGAAACTGTAAACACAAGCTGGTATTTTGGTGTGATCACGCTAATATGGCGGTTTGTGAGGTCAAGGGGTGGAAGGTGAATTATGGATCCAGAATTTCCTTGCTTTTGTCAGTTTAAGTCAGGCTGCTTGCGAGTAGCTGCTTTTCAAACTTGAATAACTCAGCTATTTTAAAGCAATGGAGACCTACCTTAAATAATTAGAGGGGCTACACTGGAGAAGTGTCTTCCCAGTAAAGTAGTGGAAGCTCCATTCTGCAGAACCTTTAAAATTAGACCATGAAAGGCATGTTAACAGCCTAGTTCTCAACATAACCATGAGTTGTTCACAGCATAAAGTGTTGGGTAAAATAACCCAAGGTCTTTATAAAACTTCTCATCTCAATGGAAAACCATTTAGGTGGCTTGTTTTATTATTAGAAGATCACTTAACAACAAAAAAAGGAAAATAGTTTATTTAATTGTCCAGTGTACCCTAAAAAGAAACGAATCAAGTTTCAGACAGAACTGGGAATACTTTTCCCACTTTGCTGTTGAGGAAAAAATTATCTTTGTTGCTTAGTTACAGGTAGGTAATATATCTTTAACCAAAGTTGTGCTAGATGGGATCTTCAAGGTTACTTGGATTTTGAAGTGCTAAGAAAATATCCTCAGTAGAAAAATAATCAGAAATGGCATTCCAACTCACCTGACCAAGAACAAGAAGCAGATCATTAGGAACAGATGTATTGGAGTTTGGCCCTGTAAAAACATAGGATAGCTAACAAATACGTAAAATTAGTTGTATAGCCTCATTTATTCTTTCATAGAGATACAGGTAAGTATAATACTTTATCAATTTTAAGAAAGTATAACATTACTAAAGTCATTCAAGTTAGAAAGATAAATGGAGGTTTCAGTAAACGTGATACATTTATACTACTATTAGCTCTTTTGAGTGAAGGTTACATGAGGACTGGTTATGTTTCCAGTAAAGCGATTTTAAATTTCATTCCTGCTGACAACTTGGACATTTCTTTCAATGTGTATTATTTATATTTGTGTGAAAAATAGTTCTAAAGTAGAAGTCAGTTATCAAACTGCTTATAGAAATGGAAAACAGAATTTTTTATTCATATATGAATTTATTTCCAGTTCATCCAAATTCAGTTTGAAACAAAGTTTGAAATAAAGAAATTTTTTTCACCTTAAGGCGAACAGACTAATAGTAATGAGTGTGTGTATACGTGTTGGATATTATATATGTGTATTTCTAGTTGTCCAGTAGAGACCAATCATTTTTGTGAATATATTGCAGTTTCTAGAAGTAAAAAGTTCATATGGTGCTTTGATCCATTATAATCGTAAAGCTTTCTAAAAGCATGGAATTATCAGCCATCAATGTTTTCTTGCAGAAACTGTCTCTGGACTAATACAGAACAATTAATAACTTCTTCCCCTTCATGTACATGTATTTATATGTAATAATTTATGTAATAGATGCATACAAATATCTATATAATATGCAAACCTACAAGTAAATATCTCAAATAACTAAACAATCCATATTAGTTTAAGTGAATTCATTTCAGGGTTATCTTGTCTCTTCTATTAGATCATCAACTATTTAAATTTTGTACATTTAAATGGAAGGTGTAGCTCCCAATAACATCATTCATTTTGTTAATGTTCAATTAAGATGACAGTGCTGAAGAAAAATGGAGGTAGTGAGAAGTGAGAAGAAAACAGAAGGTAGCTGGGTGCACTGGTGTGCACTTGTAGTCCCAGCTACACAGGAGACTGAGGCAGGAGGACCTTTTGAGCCCAGAAGTTGAAGCCCAGTCTGGGCAACCTAGGAAGACCTAATCTCTAAAAGAAAAAAAAAAAAAAAACATAAACAAAACAGAATATAAAGAGAAGCTAATGTCCTGGAAGACTGTTAAGACCTAAGTAAGATTTTTAACATTTTTATGTATCATATCATTAACATGTCTTTTGTTGCTTGTTCTATAACAATGTATCCTTTCTCTGTTGACTTTAGAAATACTGCTATAGGCCGGGCGCGGTGGCTCAAGCCTGTAATCCCAGCACTTTGGGAGGCCGAGACGGGCGGATCACGAGGTCAGGAGATCGAGACCATCCTGGCTAACACGGTGAAACCCCGTCTCTACTAAAAATACAAAAAACTAGCCGGGCGAGGTGGCGGCGCCTGTAGTCCCAGCTACTCGGGAGGCTGAGGCAGGAGAGTGGTGTAAACCCGGGAGGCAGAGCTTGCAGTGAGCTGAGATCTGGCCACTGCACTCCAGTCCGGGCGACAGAGCGAGACTCTGCCTCAAAAAAAAAAAAAAAAAAAAAAAAAAAGAAATACTGCTATAAAAGAAAAAGGGTAGTAGATTTAAAGAACAAAGAAAATAATATGAATGATCAAAACCAAACAAAAAGCCACATTATTTATTGCCGAATTTTCCTGCTTTAAGGTTTTTACCTGCCTATTTCTTTCTTGGAATGCATTTATAGAAAAATGTATGAAAGCAGCTTTATTTTCTACTTGTTGAATTAAAAACTTTTCTTCCTGGGAAGATGAGTGGCTATTTCTGAATCTGAATCGTCAAAGCAGTAACTATCACTAGATTTTGTTCCATCTTATTAGTATAATACCTTTTCATTTAGAAAATAACAATAAATTTGGCCGGGTGCAGTGGCTCATGCCTGTAATCCCAGCACTTTGGGAGGCCGAGGCGGGAGGGTCACTTGAGGTCAGGAGTTCAAGACCAGCCTGGGCAACATGGTGAAACTCCATCTCTACTAAAAATACAAAAATCAGCTGGGCGTGGTGACACATACCTGTAATCCCAGCTACCAGGAGGCTGAGGCAGGAGAATCACTTGAACCTGGGAAGTGGAGGTTGCAGTGAGCCAAGATTGCACTGCTCCACTCTAGCCTGGGCAATAGAATGAAACTCTGTCTCAAAAAAAAAAAAAAAAAAAAAAAAAAAAAACGGTGGGGCTGCGGAGGAGGGAGAAAATGGCAGTAAACTTTAGGAAATCATGCTTTTATTTGCAGTTCTTCTGCTGACCATATCAGATTCTGTAGAGGCCATATGGGGTAAGGGACACCTACATTTTCTCCTTAATGATCTTAATATTAGAAGTCAGCTTAAAATGGCCTTAAATGAGACAACCTCGGGCCTCAACCATAAAAAAAACTTTCCTCTTTTTAAGGAAGACCTCTGTTAAGACTAAGTTATGCTTCAGAGAAAATAATGAAAGACTTGGTTTAGATATTCAGGATTTTAAAAAGTGGAGATCAAAACCTGTAGCTGAAATCTAGTGAGAGTGAACAAGTAAGTTTAAGCATTTGTAACATTTTAAAAATTTACTTTTTTTGGAAGGCAATTTCTCATTATATGTCAGCGTATCTCTTCCTTATTCATTATTTAAAATATTTCTCATGATAAAACAGGTAAAAACAGTAAATAATTATGTACCTAAGTTTTAGATTGTAAACAAGTATATACAAAAGTAGAGCCTAAGAAATGACAGGAGGTAAGTAATGTTTTTTGTAATTTTAATATTTGAATTACAAAGGTCTATATGGACAAGACTTAATCTCAGCAATAAATAATGTCTTGTGTGAGGTAAGCAGATAAATAGAAAATGAAATGTCAAAACAACATACATGAATACATATTAATATATACTGGGATTCAACTAACATAAGTTGTACATAAAGAAAAATATTAATAGAGAATAATTAGTAGAGGATAACTGTAAGTATTTCATGTTATACACTTAACAGTTGTTTATCAGAGAAATGGTTCTCTGCGTAAAAATTACTGTTTTTAAAAATCAAAGGTTTATTTAATTTCATACTTAAATGCATGCTCATTAAAAATTAAAACAATACAATAATATATTACAGTAAAAAGTGAAAGCTCTTCCCCACGTCTTAAAACACATCATTTTATCATCAGAGGTTAATATGATTAAAAGTTCGACATCTGTGATGGCCTGAATGTTAGTGTTCTCACCTCCCACCAATTCATAGTATTAAGAGGTAAGGTCTTTTTTGAAGTGATTAAGTCATGAGGGCTCCACTCTCACGAATGAGATTAATGCATGTATAGATGAGGTTGGGAAGAGTGCCCTCTGTTCCCTTCTGCTATGTGAGGATGCAGCGTGAAGGCATCATATTGGAAGCAGAGAACGAGCCGTTGGCAGACTGGCGGCACCTTGATCTTGGACTTCCCAGCCTCCAGAACTACTAGAAATAAAAGTTTATTATTTATAATTTCCCCAGGTAAGGTATTTTGTTATAGCTGTCCAAGCAGACTAAGACAATGTCTATTATTTCAGCATATATCCTTTAGCATTTACATCACATATATTGTTTGGAGAGGTTTGTTTGTTTAAACTCTAAGCAACACATCTTGAAGATCTTTTCATGTCTGTATACATAGATATACCTCCTTTTAAAATTGTTGCATAGTGTTTCAAAGTAAAGATACACCTTACTTTATTAAACTATGATGAATATTTAGGTTTCTTTCAAGTGTTTTCTATTGAAAACAATGATGCAACATGTAGCCTTGCACATGTAGCCTTTGTGGGTACACTTGAGTATTTTATAGTATAGGCTTAAATAAATGGAATTACTGAGTCAAATGCATGTGTACTGTATTTTGATGAACACTGCCAAATTTCCAACTACAATGAAAGAAAATGCCAACTAAACTTTTTTTGTGTGTGTCAAATTACTTCTCACCTGATATGTTAGTCCTTTTGCCTTGATATAAGGAAATATCTGAGACAGGGTGATTTATAAAGAAAATAGATTTATTTGACTCAATGTTCTGCAGGCTGTGCACAAAGCATAGGCTGGCATCTGCCTCTGGTGAGGGCCTCAGGAAGCTTATAATCATGGCAGAAGGTGAAGGGGAGCCACCATGTCACACGGTGAGAGAAGGAGCAAGACACAGGGAAGAGGTGCCAGTCTTTTTTAAACAACCAGATCTCGTGTGAACTCACAGAGCAAGAACTCATTCATTACCTTGAGGACAGCAACAGGCCATTCATGAGACATCTGCCCCCATGACCCAAACACCTTCCACTAGGCCCACCTCCAGTATCGGAGATTACATTTCAACATGATATTTGAAGGGAACAAAACATCCAAACCACATCACCTGAGAATAGCTAAATACTTTTAAACTGTGGCTTTAAAAACACCAAAGTTATGTAGAAGTTAAAAAAACCAAAGAAGGGTCAGTTGTGTTACCATTATATTACATTGTCAGTTAATCAAAACAAATAAATATTGAGTGTTGCCATGCCTCTGGTACTGTTTAGTGGCGGAAAAGTAAACTATGAGGCAGAATAAACACTATTTTCACCTTTACAACCATAGTCAGTTCTGACAGTGGGGTCCTGTGATATAGTTTTTTATTTTACAAAGAAAAAAAGTGTTTTAAATAAAGTACAAAATATTATTAAAATTAATTTTAGAAATTGAAATAGATATCCTACATTACTTCCACCTTGTGCATATTTCCATGCATTGATGATTCTATAGCTAAGAAAGCAAGGCTGTCACTTGGTCACACTCTCCTCTAAATGGGTTGATCTGTCTTGCTCCAATGCAAAAAACACTTTAAGGGATATTCACAACTAACACAGACATCAACACAGTTTGACAGACTATTAGTCTTGCAAATATGAATTTATCAATAGTTGAGATAACACAGTAAAAAAGTGGAACCCATTGGAAGGCTTTCAAGCAGTGAAGGCCATTTAATTACGTAAAACTAACAAAGCAGAGAGAAGTTAGAACAGGCCTTCATTTGGGGCAACATGAAATCAGAGCCAATAATATCAGTGGTTTGGAAATAACACTCTAAAAATTTGGAAAGGATTGACCCATTTGTAATCTGTAAATGTACTGCTTTCTTATACAAAGTTTATACCAGTGGGTTGAGTAGGGAATAGAACTATGGGCAGATGTTTAAATAAAAACAAAACAACTTTACTGTATTCTTGCTTTCTACCAAAACACATTTCTTATTATTGGATTTAAATTAACTGAGGCCCGGATGTGGTGGCTCATGCCTATAATCCCAGCACTCTGGGAGGCTGAGATGGGAGGAACTTTTGAGGCCACCAGTTCGAGACCAGCCTGGACAGCATAGTGAGCCCCAATCTCTATAAAAAAATTAAAAATTAGTCAGGTGCAGTGGCATGTGCCTGTAGTTTCAGCTCCTCAGGAAGCTAAGGTAGGAGGATCTCTTGAGCCCAGAAGGCTGTGGCTGCAGTGAGCTATGATTGCACTACTAGGCCCCAGCCTGGGTGACAGAGTGAGATCCTGTCTCAAAAAAAAAAAATAAATTAATTAATTAATCGACAGGTTTATATTTTGAGAACTGACATTTATCCTCACTTAAAAATTCTTATCTCATACATATATATGTACAAACACACAGGCACCCATACACATACACACACATATACGGAACAGTCAGTTCTTCATAAGACTGAAAGTAAAGGATATTGCTCCTCCCAATTGTCTTTTTACTGAGAATTTCATGTGTTTTTTTAAATTATTACAGACTCCTTTTTAAATTCATGGAAGATGCCCATTTCAAAATTTGGTTTTTCAGGACTAACAAATAATATTTAAAAGGGCATTTTCATTCTAAAACTTGAGTCTTTGGAGGATAACTTAAAATGTATGGCTCTAAAATTAAGCCTCAAAGTAGTGTTTAAAAATACATTTAAAATCCCATATTTCTATGTTATAATCAATAATGAATGGGTATAGTTTGAGTCACATTTTATTGGATGCTTTTGAATAATAGCCTAAAATGATCCACAGAACAAAACTGACCAAATGAATTCCTAATATATCTATTGCTATTTATCAAGAAGAAGTAAATTAGACAACTGTGCTATTTTATTTTACATTAAAAATGTACGTAAATATGTCAGCTATTTTGCTATGATGAGCTACATAATAAATACACAAATTTATTAATGAATACTACAGATTAACATGTTAGGCAATTTATCTTGAGATTAATTTATAAGCTCATAGTGTTAGAAGAGTTCATCTGTCTAACAGCCTTCAAATGACAGTTTTAACCAGACTCATAATTGTCTATTCTCTTGCTTATAAAATAGAATTATTTCACTTTCCAGACATAGAAATGTTAAATCTTTCTTGATATTTATCTTAAGTATTTCCATGACTTAACAATCATTGCTCCTTATAGTCATAAATTGTCTTCATGAAAATTTTTTTGTTCTTATTTAGACATAGAGGAACAATGCTCAGTATTTTTTCTCTGGAAATAAATTTTACAAATGAATACTAATCAAGTCATACCTTAGCCTTTTAAGACTAAAAATGCCAGTTCCCTTAGCTTGTCTCAAGGACCTAAATGAGATCTTTTTAGCTACTTTTTTATTCTTTGAACTCTCGTCAGTTTCTACACATCCTTTAAAAATGTGGTCCAAAGCAGGAAATAATTTTCAAATGAAAGTATAATTAGGTCCGGGCGCGGTGACTCATGCTTGTAATCCCACCACTTTGGGAAGCCCAGGCGGGTGGATCACTTGAGGTCAGGAGTTTGAGACCAGCCTGGCCAATATGGTGAAAACCCGTCTCTACTAAAAATACAAAAATTAGCCAAGCATAGTGACGCGCGCCTGTAATACCAGCTATTCAGGAGGCTGAGGTAGGAGAATCGCTGGAACCCGGGAGGCAGAGGTTGCAGTGCACCTAGATCACGCCACTGTACTCCAGCCTGGGCAACAAAGCGAGACTCCATCTCAAAAAATAAATAAATAAAAATAATATATTAAAAAAGTATAATTTATACATGAAACAGAGGAGAAATGGTTTCCTGCCTGTTTGGAATATTTTAGAAATCATAAAAACTCTCTTTCATCCACATTGGGGACCATTCGTGCACTCTAGATAGACCCTCAAGTCTTTTTCTTCTGTGCTTTTCACCTAGACATTCCTGCACAATTCTATATGTTATTGTTTATGTGTACACCTCACATTTGCTTCTTTTGAGCCTCATTTTAAAAATATGATCATTATCCTAATTTAAATTTTAGTTTATTTTTCCAGTATAATAATCACCCCAATTTATTCAATGTCATTTGCAAATTGGTGCAGTACAGTTTTGAATTTTTTGAATAAACAGAAAATATATTGATTATTATGGGTTCCAAGTCATTCCTCAACCTCCTCTTGGTAAGGCTGTGGAACAACTTGCTCATCAGTCTAAAAGTAGTATGACTGAGAAGATATTTTCCTCACTTATTAAAAAGATGAACATATGTGATAGAATCTAAAATCTATTCATCTGGAGGAAAAAAAATGGTAGAGAACAGTGAGAAAATCCTTTAAAAGAAAGAGTGATAGGGGTAGGAGCTAATCTGCCTTTATAAATATTTAAAAATATTGGCCGGGGGCGGTGGCTCATGTCTGTAATCCCAGCACTTGGGAGGTGGAGGCGGGGGGAATCACCTGAGGTCAGCCGTTCAAGACCAGCCTGGCCAACATGATGAAACCCTGTCTCTACAAAACTTAGTGGGGCGTGATGGCAGGCGCCTGTAATCCCTACTTGGGAGGCGGAGGCGGAAGAATCGCTTGAACCCAAGAGGCGGAGGTTGCAGTGAGCGAAAGATCGCGCCATTGCACTCCAGCCTGAGTGACAGTGCGAGATACTATCTAAAAACAAAAACAAAAACAAAAACAAAACTTGCAAAACTATAGTAATTTAAGTGATATACTGTTAGCAACCAGATACACAATTTCTGAATGACTAAAATACCAGGTACAATGTGTTTGACATTTATCATCTATATAATTGAGTCTTCACAATTATTCTATTTGACACTGAGGAAACTGAGACTTAGAAAATATAACTAGCTCAGTGTGGTACATATTATTATTTGCTCACACTTCTCCATTTTCTCTAAGTCCCTGACATGCCTTCCCCGTGGAGACAATGCACTTTCCTTTCCCATTCACTTAGGGTTGATTGTCTGATCTTCAGACCAATGCAGGGTGGATGGAAAAAACAATGTGTTGGAGTTGAGGTTTAAGAGTGTGGCAAGTTTCAGCCAGCCTTCTTGTACTCTTACCATCCATTATAAGAAGAATTTGTTCCAAGGAGCTATTGTTATCACAGCCTGAAAAAAGAGAAATGTGTAGCACTCCAATCTGACCTGTAGCTTGGAGTAAAGTCCATTTGTGTCCAGAAGAACATTTCAGTGTCACAGCTGACCCAGATACCCATGAAAGAGAAATAAATATTTGTTATTGTACGCCACTGAGATTTGGGGAAGTGTTTGTTAGACAGCATTATTGCAGAAAAACCTGAACAATACCTCGGAATCACACAGCTAAAAAAGGTCAACGAAACAGAGGCGAAAATCTGGAAATAGGTAACAGCGTATCCAAGAATTTAGTCGAGAAAATATGGATTGCTCAAAAGTGGTTAGGGGATAGTAACTAACTGCTTGGAAGAAATATTAAATCTCTAATGTATACTTAAAAAAAAGAAACTCTAAGTTTGTTAGAGATATAAATGAAAAATATGAAAAGATAAAGATAATATAATTAGAATAAAATACCGAATCTTTTCTTACTAATCTTGTAAAGAATGTCTAAGAGTGACACCAAAGTCATTAATTGGAATACACAAAAACTTTGAAGAAAATGGCATAAACAAGGTAAAAATACTAAAAAAAAACACATCACAAACAAAAAATTAATATTTGTAATCCTTGAGAAGTGCTTACAAGTCAATAATAATAAGAGGTATACTCCAGAAGAACAACAGGAGTAACATAATAGGCCATAGACACATGGAAACAAGATAAACCTCATTACTAATCAAATTCTGGAAATTAAAAGAAACAATAAAATAAAAGTTCCCACTTATTGGAATGTAAATGATTTTAAAGATTATATTAACACTTAATATATTCTGAGACTTTGCAGAGTTTGAAAACAAAAAAAAAGAGAGAAGAAAAACCAATGTAGAAAAGCCTTGAGAGCAAAATGACTATGACCTCTTTTGTAGGACAGTTCAGCAATAACACATATTTTAATTTTAAGAAAAAATATTTAATTTTAACATGGAAGTCTTAAAATTATGCAGACTCATTGAGTATTTCCATTTCTTAAGGAATAATCTTGTCAAATGTGAAAAGATGTATTACAATATTCAAAGTAAAAAAGTTGAGACTATGTAAATGTTAATCAACAGGGGATTGATCAAATAAATTATGGAACTTCCATAAAATAAAATATACATTTCAACGATAGTCATTAAGAATTATGAAGATCTGTATGGACGTTAAAGATAGCAGTGATTATATATTAAGAGAAAAAAGGAGGCTATAAAACTGTATGTACAGTGTGATCTCATTTTTATAAATATGTGAAATATATGTTAATATAATTCTTGAGGAATAGGCAAAATACTATTTATGGTAGTTTTTTCTGGATGATAGGTTTATGGTTGATCTTCATACAAGAAAATACTTTTTGTCAATAGTATCGAATGCTTTCTACAATAATACATAGTCAGAAATAAAAGCAAAACACTTTCCTTTTAGAAATGAAAAAAAATACATACAAGCAATATCTTCTGCAAATATGGAAAAAGTCTATAGAACTCAAAATGGGTGATATCTATTGTTTACTCCTTATCTAGGTTCTCATAAATTATTCATGTAAATCCTATCATACTAATAATTGTTTTTTTGTTCATTACTCCTTTGCATTCCTTTTCAGAGTGACAGGTATTATACTCTGCAGTCATTTATATTATATTCTTTATAATAGATATTTTCTTAAGCCATGTTTACATGATTTAAAAAAATCACATAAATAAAAAACAGTTACATTGGCTAAATTAGAGTATTTCTAATTATTCAATAATTTTAGCTTGAACTTGAACTGACCAACTTGAATGGACCAATTACTTTAGGATTTCTTTAAGATTCAAATCAAGAAAATTATAAAAATCAAGTTTCATTGAGTTATTTAGAGGAAAAAAAATTACAAAAAAGTCTTCAATGAGACAAATTAATTTTACAAAGAATAGCAATTAGGCAATTGATATAATATATATGTCTCTATCAATCTATAGATAGAGATACAGATATATAAAACCCAGGGATAAACTAATAAACTACAGAACTTGTGTAGGACCCATATGAAGAAATTTCAGAATTTTCAAAGGATCATTAAAATTTTTGAAAACTATTTCTATATGAGTAAATGACAATATTTTAAAGCCATCCCATCATTTATAAATTTAATGTAATTCAGCTTAGGATTTCCAATAAATTTTTAAAATTAACTATGACATTAGATTTCTTTTAATTGGGCAATCCCTGAATCAGAATAGGTCTAGAGATAGTCCTAAAATTTTTTTATTATGAAAATAACATGGGCTTCTCCCGAAAAATTCAGCCCATACAGAAGGTGTTAAATGAAAAATATTGTCCTTGGCCTACATCCTAACTCCTCAATCCAACTCCCCAGAGGTAAATCATTGTAAACAGCTTTTAAAAAAATTGTGGTAGGGCAAGGCGAGGTGGCTCACTCTTGTAATCCCAGCACTTTGGGAGGTCGAGGCAGGCAGATCACCTGAGGTCAGGAGTTCGAGACCAGCCTGACCAACATGGTGAAACCCCGTCTCTACTAAAAATAAAAAAATTAGCCAGGCATGGTGGTACATGCATGTAATCTCAGCTACTCTGGAGGCTGAGGCAGGAGAATCACTTGAACCCAGGAGGCAGAGGTTGCAGTGAGCCGAGATCGCGCCACTGCACTCCAGCCTGGGCGATAGAGCAAGACTCCGTCTCAAAAAAAAAAAAAAATTGTGGTAAATAAAACTTATCGTTTTAACCATTTTTAAGTGTACAGTTCAGTAGCATTAGGTACATTCACATTGTTGTGCAACTATCACCACCATCCATCTCCAGACTGTTTCCATCTTACAAAACTGAGACTCCTCTGTACACCTTTAACAACAATCCCCATTGTCCCCTTCCCTCAGCTCCTGGCAACCACCATTCTACTTGATGGCTCTATGAATCTGACTACTCTAGGTACCTCAGATGAGTGGAATTATGCAGTATTTGTCCTTTTGTGTGTAAGTAGCTTTTAAATAATCTTTTTCAAAGATTTTTTTCAAAGACATTTACCAAAATTTTATGACTAATGCTTGTTCATGGTAGAAAATCCAAACTATCTAAGAAGATTCTTTATAATCAAGAGTAAAATTTCCTCTTCTCCACAATGTCCATTCCACTAACCAAAGCTAATCATTGTTAATACTTTTTTTGGCCAATCTTCCAGAATGTTTATATGTATCAATAAGGAACAGCCTCACATACACACGGGCTTGCACACACACTTCTAGGCTTTTTCTGACTTTTTAAATTTCAAGCAAGCTAATATATATATTGTTGTACAATTTGCTGTCTTCACTTAATGTATCTTGAGTATTTTTTTCACAGCAATACATATGTTCTTAAGTGAATCTTTTTTTAACTTAATAATGTAATTCAGAATAATATGAATGAATAAATAGTCAAGAATGACAAAGAAAATTTTGGAAAGGAAAACTACTGAAGGACTTGCAATACCAGATATAAGACTGTATTATTTAAATATTGTGATAAAGGTAGAAGAATAGAGAAATCAGTGGAGTGGAAATTAATCTCAAGAGAGGACCCTAGAAGATAAAAGCTTTCAGCTAAATTCAAAAATCTTAAAATCAGTAGGAAAAAAATATATTATTCAATAAACTTTCAGGGACAATTGCTTAACAGTTAAAAAAAAAAAAAAGATCCAATCCTATTCTCACATGACAAACCAAAATAAATTGCAGACATATTAAAGCATTAAATGCATAAAATAAAAACAAAAAATCATCAAATATATAGGAGAAAACAAAAGTGAATATTTTAGCAGGTGGTCATGCGTGCCTATAGTCCCAGCTCCTCTGAAGGCTGGAGGATCACTTGAGCCCAAGAGGTCGAGGTTCCAGTGAGCCATGATCGTCCAACTGCACTCCAGCCTGGGCAACAGAGCAAGATCCTGTCTGAATAAAAAAATAAAGAAGTACATGGGGGTGGGGGGAGGGATTGCATTGGGAATTATACCTGATATAAATGATGAGTTGATGGGTGCTGATGAGTTGATGGGTGCAGCACACCAACATGGCACAAGAGTACATATGTAACAAACCTGCACGTTATGCACATGTACCCTAGAACTTAAAGTATAATAATAATAATAAAAAAAAGGAAATGAGAGTTTCTCTACTACAAACTCTCTCTTTCCTGCTGCCATCAATGTAAGACGTGACTTGCTCCTCCTTGCCTTTCACCTTCCACCATGATTGTGAGGCTTCCCCAGCCACATGGAACTGTAAGTCCAATAAACCTTTTTCATTTGTAAAAAATAAAATAAAATAAAATAAAAATAAAGAAGTAAATAAAAAATAATAAAAGTGAATATTTATCTAATCTTTTGTGAGGAAGATTTTCCTTTTTTTCTTCAGAGATGGAGTCTCACTCTGTCGTCCAGGCTGGAGTGCAGTGGTGCAATCTCAGCTCACTGTAGCCTCCGCCTCCTGATTTCAAGTGATTCTCCTACCTCAGCTTCCTAAGTAGCTGAAACTATAGGCATGTGCCACCACGCCTGGCTAATTTTTGTATGTTTTAGTAGAGACAGGGTTTCACCATGCTGGCCAGGCTGGTCTTGAACTCCTGACCTTGTGATCCACCCACCTCAGCCTCCCAAAGTGCTGGGATTACAGGCGTGAGCCACCGTGCCCGGCCATGAGGAAGATTTTCTATAAGTAAAGGTAGAAATGTTAATGAAAACACTTGAGATATTGACAATTTAAAAGTGAAAAAGTCAGTAACAAAATATGATAAAGTTTAGCTTAGAAAGATCCTTGTAAAATGTATGACATAGTGTTACTATGGTAACTTTACATAAATAACTTTCTTTATAAAAAATAAAAAAATACAAACACCCCAACAGAAAAAATTGATGTCATATAGGAATAAGTACACTATAAAGCAATATTATAAATGGCAAACAATATATGAAATTTAAAATTTTTCAAGTAAGCAAAATAACTAAAAGTAAAAGAACAATAATTTTTTCAAACATCAAATTAGATATCATTAAAAACCTGATAACTTTTAGTGTTGGTGAAGAGAAGGATAAACAGACATTCTCATGTACTTCTATTTTGGAAGTCATTTTAGCCTATGTATCAAAAACTTATAAAAAAAATCCTTTTTGACCCTAAAATTCCCCTTTTAGAAATTTATCTGGAGGAAGTAATTATAAATGTGTGCAAATATTTGTCTACAGAGATGTTCACATAGCATTGTTTATGATACAGAAAAATTAACAATTATTGGCTGGGCATGGTGGCTCATGCCTGCAATCCCAGCAGTTTGGGAGGCCTAGGTGGGTGAATCATTTGAGGTCAAGAGTTTGAGACCACCCTGGCCAACATAGTGAAACCCCATCTCTACTAAAATATACAAAAATCAGCTGAGCATGGTGACACATGCCTGTAGTCCCAGCTACTCAGGAGGCCGAGGCAGAATTGCTTGAATTCAGGAGGTAGAAGCTGCAGTGAGATGAGATTGCACCACTGCACTCCATCCTGGGAGACAGAGTGAGACTCCATCTCAAAAAAAGAAAAATTAGCAATTACCAAATACATAGTGTTAGAGAACTTGTTAGACAAACTATGGTGCATTTATACTATGGAATACTATAGTAAGTATTTAATTGACATGGGAAAATGTGATGTATTTTAAGGGAAGTGTCATTCATAAATGAGTAATGTCATATATGCTAATTATTTTTAATACATAAAAATATGTATAAGAGACCAGGCACAGTGGCTCACGCCTGTAATCCCAGCACTTTGGGAGGCTGAGACAGGCAAATCACGAGGTCAGGAGATTGAGATCATCCTTGCTAACACAGTGAAACCCCGTCTCTACTAAAAATACAAAAAGTTAGCCACACAGCTGTACACAATGAACATGTATTACTTTTGTAATTGGAAATAATGTTATAAAAATGAAATATTTTTAAAAAGCACTTATGATACAGATATTGTTATTTATGTTTTTCCTCAAGTGATTGGTTGCTCTGCCTTATTTTAGCCAAGTTCCAGGTAAGCTTCTGGGCACTTTGTTGAAAAACTAAATCAAGTAAATCATTAGACTAAAATTATATATTGATTTTGCAAAAATAGCAACATTTTGCTAGACAAAGTCACAGAGCTGAAATATATATTTTCATTTTTAACAATGAAACATGACTATTATAATTAAAAGAATTCAATTTGCATTATATGCCCTTAAATAAAGATTAAATGGACCCCCGACACACCAAATTATTATGTAATCTAGTTTAACTTTTTAACTAACGGGAACACAAATTAGTATAATTTTATAATTTAATACTCAGTAATAGATCATTTTTTTAAATAGAGGAAACTAAACATTTTTTCCACATACCACCCTTAGGGAACAAGGCATATCATAAGATATGACAAATAAGCTTCTAGGAAAAGTCTTCCTTTGTTCTTTCCAGGAAATGTGAATTTGCTAATTTGGTGACAAATATATGTATACATATTATATGTAATAAAATTATACTGAAAATCAATGAACTATTGAAATTTTAAGTGCAAAGCATCGGTTAAAACTGCCTACTCTTGCTCATATATTCTTTTTTATTGCTATTTATATTAGCAAAATGAACTTGACATAATGCCTCAAATAGTTAATGAATACAAAGCTCTAAAACAGAAAATATGTATTGTACATGATCTTTTGGAATCTGATTTCAGGTACAACTAATTTGACAGGCAGTATGATAAGGAACAATCCGAATGACATGTAAACAGGAGGGGGTAAATTCCAAGCACAGCCTGAATGAGAAGTACAACTCATTTCCCGTAACCCAGATGCCTTTTTAACACATCTATGTGAAACCAGGTGCTGTTCCCAAAGGAGAAAACACTGCCCTCCAGTGGTCGTCAATGAAGAAATGGAAATAGTTTCAGGTACCATGATAGCAGCATTTACATGAAACATGGTGTATTTATCTAGTCTCATTTTTGGCTGTATTTCTTAAGCTGAAACATGTCTACAACTGAGCATAAGGACAAAATTTCCAAGATAAATTCTTAATAGGTAGGTGGTTACTCCAGTTAGATAGACATATTAACAAGGAGGATTATGACTTTCTGACCCCAAAAGCTGACCATTTATTCGACTTTCAAAATTGGATTATGTTAGCCACCTATAGTTTCTCACTTTCCAGATAAGAAATAAGAGATTTCATCTCTATGTTTCCCTTGTTGGCCAATTTTTTAGCTAAAAGACATTTAAAATTGTACAGCAGGCAGAACCCCAGGGGACTGAACAGTGTTCCAACATCCTTAAAGGCTTCCCATCACTTGAAAAACCAAATTCTTCCTCCTGTTTCTTAAACTAACCAAAGTAGGCAAAAGCAATTTTTAAAAGTCTTTGTGTCTAGCATTGGAACTTTCTCATATTTCACACCATTATATAAATGTCACTCTAACCTATATGTATCACAAATGCTACGCTAAATTAGGGCCAAATTTGCAACCTAGTTTAACTGGGTTTCCTCTTTTTGCAAATGCAGTTTTTGTGTCTGCATTTAGCAATGCATACAAAACTGTCCGTGTAGCTAACTGCTTCAAATTGCTAAATTTGAGGATGGATGTGTAGATCTCCCAGTCTTTATGTATGTGCCAAAGCAATCCTGTTTCTAGTCATATAAAGACTTCCTAATCAAATGGACCTTGACTACATTGCTAAATTCTTGGACCACTTCACTTACTCTTGGATTTAGTAAATGAAAAACTGAATTTTAAGAGGGGAAAGAGACAGTTTTCAATCCTCCTCCATGTCTCTGTCCTTCAGAAACCAGAATGGAACTACATCACATGATCAGATGGACTCTAGAGTCCCACAGCTATAAAGCCTCATCCATTACAAGCTATGTGACTTAACTTAGCCTCATTTTTCTCATCAGCAAAACAAAATCATGTTGGGTTCATTAGGTGATTATTAACGATTGAATGAGGGAAAGTACGTGAAGTGTCTAGCACAGGGAAAGGGCTTCACCAAGACGCTATTATTATTCTATCACCATCACTTCTTAGACTATTAATCCAATGGTCAAGTAAATTTTTCTAGAGATATGACTTTCTAAAATTTATTCCCATTTATCATCTTAAATAATGTTCATCATTCAGTTTATTATATAGAAAATGTCCTGAGTTCTCCGGATAAATTCTTTAAAACAAATGCCTTGTGCTAAGAGAAAATATTTTAACATCACATTCCTCAAATATAGCACCTTTAAGTATGAATCAAGTTTTTCTTCTTTTCACTCCCACAGAAGATGGTATCCATTATATAATCACCTGGATTCACAAAGCGTGTTAGGATGTAAAAAATGACAAACATCAAAATTGTAATCATTGCAAGGGTGGTATAGTAATTAGACATATTTCGGTATATTGTAGTAAATTTAAAAGTTTCTGAGCTTGAGAAAATAAAATTCCACAACCATACTTGCTCTAGTTATTTAACTCAACTTACTGTACATTTCAGAGAGAAAAATTACTTTCTTTAGATTAATGCACTATCCTTTGAGATGAAGAAAAACCTACACATTTTAACAAAACATTGTTCTTGTCACTAGCTGTGGTAAGGAGTTTTTACTGAGCCATGGTAGCACACCTTTATCTCCTACCTCTGTGTGTACTTGCAGCATTATAACACATAGTTTTATCTGGGTAAATTCACTGAGTATGGTCTTCACTGATCATGACATCTCATCAATAATCTCATTATGATACTTTTTGTCATACAATATAGAATCTTTGATTACTCAAAATATTTCTTATAACTCAGAATCAAACTGTTTATGATTTAAAACAGAATGTATTGATGAATAGGGAATGCAACAGTGATTTGATAAATGTTTGATAATTTATCAAACTCTTAGAAAATTTTGGGACAAAGTACCATTTAAAGATAAAGCAAATAAGTACAGCTAAATATTGCAATAGTGTATATGTGTTACACTGAAGCCTGTGTACAAGCATTAACTATGTACCAATAAATGCAAAGAAAATAAACTTTGGTTATAGCTTATCTAAATTAATCTCAAAATTTGACAATTAAACATATGAATTTGTAATAAACATTCTGAATTTTTAAAAAATTCATCATATTTGTAACAGTGCCAAAATAATCTAAAATCAAAATGCTTTCTGAGTATAATTATATTATTATAATTCTCTACCTTGACAGATGACAATTTTAGAACACCCTAAATACAATTTCTAGTATATGCACTAAAATAAAATGTAACAGATAGACAACTCACCATAGTATAAGTAACACATTCAAATTTAGTAATTTATTTTCCAGGTGGAAACCAGGCTTCTTGGAAGACTTCAAACTATGCCAAATGGTCTGATTTCACCATAGAGGTAGGCACTAGAGGACTAAATTTACTTCTGTGTAATTTTTGTTAGCTACATTTTACATGCAAATGTCTATACAACCATGTTAATGAAGTTATAGAGAAGAAAAGAAAGTTGGCATTCCCACTTTTGTTTTATTCCAAAGCAACTTTTCAGTTGACTTGCTATCGTTTTAAACCATTGTTATTTAATCATAATAAAACAGAAAATCTAACAATGCATTCGAATTGGATTGCAAGTCAAGAAAAACAGTATCTCACTTCTAAATAAAATTTAGATTTGCGATTTTTTTCCCTCATAACTTTATGGTGTTCACAACATAGGATGCTTCTAGTGGAATCAGACAAAAAAAGTTTTGTTAATAATAAACATTTAGAAAAGTTCAATTTTTCTGATCCAGTGTTGGTTATTTAGAGGAAAGTTTTTTTTTCCTTCTTATCAAGGGGCTCAAAATTTTCTGCACCCCAAATGGAATTGGGTGCTTAATTGATAGTTATCTAAAATCTTTTTTCCAAGAAATATAAGCAAATGTATTTAAATTTGATGTGGGTAAATTTCCTATAAAAATGTTGATATTTAAGCTTCAAAGCCCATATTGGCAATGAAAAGTGTACAGTATCCTTTTAGGTAGACCATTAATAATCTAAAATTTCTCTCATTATAAGGGAAATGTGCCTAGGGTATATGAAAAATAATGGTTTAAACTAAAGATACAGTTGATTTGCAATAAAACTGAAAGTAGTATCTCTAGAAGTGGAGGTGATAAAAGGAGAAAGAGACAGAAATAATGGTTGCATTTATGGTATAGGTTACAGCCAAGACTAGATACAATCTCATCTCATAACATCCAAAAGAATAAAGCAAAATAAAATCTCCTTCACCCTCATGCATTAAAAGGAATCAACATCTTGACCCAAAGCTCAAACTCCTAGAACTTGGAAATAGCTGTAAAACCCCCAACACCAAGGTTTCTGTAACCTGTCATATCAGAGAAATAGCGAGATCTTCCACCATGGAAATATGACTATTAAGAATTCATAGGCCGGGCGCGGTGGCCCAAGCCTGTAATCCCAGCACTTTGGGAGGCTGAGACGGGCGGATCACGAGGTCAGGAGATCGAGACCATCCTGGCTAACACGGTGAAACCCCGTCTCTACTAAAAATACAAAAAACTAGCCGGGCGAGGTGGCGGGCGCCTGTAGTCCCAGCTACTCCGGAGGCTGAGGCAGGAGAATGGCGTAAACCCGGGAGGCGGAGCTTGCAGTGAGCTGAGATCTGGCCACTGCACTCCAGCCCGGGCGACAGAGCAAGACTCCGTCTCAAAAAAAAAAAAAAAAAAAAAAAGAATTCACAGATTACCTGAAACATTTGCTAATCACCCGCCCATCCCTAACATCCCCTCCTCCGAGGGAAAAAGAAAAGGGAGTGAGAGAGGAAGACTCAAAACATTGGGGAAAGCCTGCTATGAAAATGCCAGGCCTTTCTTGGGGCTTAGACCATCAACCTAATCCTAGCCAGAACTATGGTAGGACTATATCAGGGCAACAGAGTACTTTGTGTGTGAGAATTGGGGTAGGAGGACCAGGATGTTAAGAAATCTAACAAATTCATAGATTTTTAAAAAACATTTGAGAGTGTGTGTTTATACATGCTGGGCAACATAAACCATAAACCTTGCTGGATTTCTGCAAACTGCTGCGTGGAGGATACAAACGACATTCCTGTCAATGGGAGGAAGAGACAGACAGAAATCAAGACAGAGACAGGCAGCACCCCCAGGATGTGAAGCTTGTTCCAATTGCAAGCTGTAGTGGAAGGAGATGATGACACCCAGAACAAAATGTCTTTTTCACGAGGATGCTAAAGCTCTTGCTTTGTGATCTCTGTTTGCAGAAGGAATGATCCATGCAAAGGACTGAATTTCTCCATTTTCTGGAATCAAAATATAAGGGCTTTTTAGTTACTTTAAAGTTCTTCCTGTAGAGTGTATTGTTGTGTTCCAGGAAACAGACAAAACTCAGCAAGACAACAAAGACTTGATCTGCAGGAGAGAAGGTATTAAAGAGCAAGTCCTCTCCAGAGGGTAATTAATCCTTAGTCATTCATCTTAGAAGTCCCAGTTACAGTTAAGGTTAATGTTCAGGTAGCTTCTTTCTATTTTCTTTAAAAATTTAAATTTTTTTTTTTTTTTTTTTTTTTTTTACAGAATGTTATACTATTAATTGCCAATTTGCATATGTGTGCAGCTGCTGTTTTGGCTCTGAACTCAATCCGATAAGCTTGCTGGAGGTATCGCAGAGCACTTGGCAGCTTTCCTATTTGAAAAGAAAGCCTCTCCCCTCTACAGAACAGCTGATCGTCTATCAGCGATAGACCCTGATGGCGTGAATTACAATTACACTACTTTTCACACTAAATCTGGGTGATAGCTACTTGGAAAGAAGTTTCATCATTTTTTACCACAAACTGGAAAAAGAATTACATGGTCATGCTGTGCTTTTAAAGGCAGTTTGGTTCACTTTTGTCTATTTAACACCTAATTCCAAGAAGTCCATAGGCATCCAGAGATCTGAATGGCGCGTAATGAATTCACTGTTTAGATTGAAGATTTTAAAAATCTACCTCAAATTACATTTATTAACAGGGCGACCAGGAAGTGTTAAAGTTGTTAGACGCTTCATTTATTAAATAATTTGTGGGTATTTTCAGTTGTCATATCTAGAGTCATGGGGTTTGCTTATTTTTTTTAATTAGTAATCCAAAACAATGCTACTGCAATTTAACAATTCATCACATAATCTTGGGCTCTTCAGTTCAGCTGCTAATGTTAGATAATTCAGATTGTTATTTTGATCTGTTTATAAATGATTTTGGTTGCATTGTGCTGTGAGGAGAACTGCAGCCCAGGCAGATGATCTTTCTCTTATTTCCTGCATTGCTCAGGATGGTTGAGGGGCCTTCCAAAAAATGCATTTGAGGAGTTAAGTTTAGCATCTAGCAAAAGCAAACGAGTGATGGGGCAGGGGGCACTAATAATAACTTGTTTTGTTATCATCACTTATTTAACGTCATTATTAATTTACATTTCCTGTCTGTTCGGAAAACTGAGGGTCTCTTTGCCAAACTACATTTTGTTAGAATCCTCCATTTCTCTGATTTTCTGGGACGTTAGAAAGTACCGTCTTCCCTCTTCTTGAAAGAATCGGCCAACCATCAGAAAACTTAAGAGACTCCTAAACATCCCTTTTCTTTCCTCTTTCTTTCCTTAGTCCTCTTCCCCTCCCATCTTGACATTTAAATCAATTTGTTGGGCGGGGGGGTTGAAGAACAAGAGTTAAACCCACCTCAGGCTGCAGAAGTGGAACACATTAATCCTGACGTAGTTAACCTAAGAGAAAAATAGATTTTGTTTTCCTTTTTTAGTCGCTAGCTTTATTAGATTTCTCACTCTCACAGATTATCTGAAGACTACCCATTGATTGATCGCCCGTAGAGCTGCATTTGGTGTAAAGAAAAAACTCACAGCTTTATTGGCTCTCAGGAGACAAAACAAACAGAACAAGATATTCATATTAATGCAAACAATGCAACAAATGAGGGGAAGAATTGCCCGGCTGAAGCGAGGCCCGGCGCGGCCACGGCCGGGGGGCTGATAAGGGCCTGGGTGCCTCTCGCCCGGAAGCCGAGGTTTCCCGGCCTCCCCCCACCCCGGGCGCCGAGAGCAGTTGGTCCCCCCGGCCTCCCGCCGGCAAAGGGGCCCTGGGGCCCAGGCGCGCGGCCCCTGCGTGGCGGCAGGCGGCCCAGGCCATCGCCGGGGTCTGAAGGAGGCCTCCAGTCCAGGCCTCAGGGAAGGGCCTGCCTCGCTCGGCCCCTCAACGCCCCGCCGTGTGGCACTGGAAGGCACCTAAAAGCCCTCCTGGCTTTCTCCTTTCCTCTTTCCCTGGCTTCCCAGGGGCCCAATGCCGGCATCTCAGTTTCCCTTTCCGGCAGGGTCAGGGGTGAGAGGGAGGAATTCTCAGGTGTCACCTTCTCACCCGCCTGGAGGCGGCGGCTAGAGAGACGCCGGGGCACTCTGAAGGGGAGGAAGCGGTGTGCCACGAATTCTCTCTCTTAAATGCTCGCGTTATCACGGAGGAGACTTTATAAACACTTTAAACACAACACCAACCATTTTATCAGCAAAAGCGAGGGGAGGGGGGCGTACAGTAAATGCTGAGAGATGTTCAAGAAGCTCCGAGACGTTCCCTGCGGAAGGAGAATGGAAGAAAGAAAATTCCGGACGGAAAAAGAGTAAATATTAACTCCACACCTAACCACTTCCCCAGCCCCAAACTAGGAGAGAATCTGCTAAGATTCAACTCCATATCTAGATAGTCAATGTGATGTTAAAAATAGGGTTGCCAAATATTGCATGGAGCATTCTTAGAGTAAAAAAATGGTTATCTACCTGAAATTCAAAAAATTTAACTGGGCATCCTGTATTTTTATTGGCTAAATCTGTCAATTCTAACTAAAAAATATTCTACTGAAGAAACCATACAAGAAGGAAGGCTCATTGTCTGATGTAATCAGGTTATTGGGGACATGTTTAATGGAACCTTGCCTGGAAAAAGAAATTGAGTTTCTCCTACAGCATACTTTTGTAAGCACATGGTAGGGTGGAGGAGGAAGAAATGACTGAAGCGACTTGGAAATGTCCTTACATTATATTTGAGGAGGAAGTGGCAGTCATTGTTGCCACTTCACTAGGAAATGGAGCCGGGTTCCTTTCCTAAGGTTGGCAGACTGGGTCTGGCCCACAGAAACCCTCCATCCCTGGCCGAGAGAGCGTACCCTAGCATGTCTGCAAGTGGAATGTCAGTTACAGTGGTTCCCATGCCGGCATTAGTGCGTATATTTTTTCTAAACCTTGACTATAGAGCCACGTTACCCATTGGTATTTAGTTTATTTTGGAAAAAAAGAGTTGAGAACTTTAAAGGCAAAGTCTGCTTTGAAATGTATGAAAGGCTTTAACTTAGAAATAGATCTCATGAAATAGGGTCTTGCAGATGCTGAAGGAAAAGGCTTTTGCAATGTCAATGATAAAACCTCAGGAAAAACGCAACAAAACAGTGGGTCTTTGCATATTGAAGTGTGTGTGAGAGGGTGAGGAGTCAGAAGGCTGCCTTTCTGGAGGAAGCCTGCTGCTTGCATTGCTTCCCCAGCCCCAGTTAGAGAGAGCTTTTTCAAGCAAGCTTTATCACCCTTACTGATACTTTGGATCCCCAGTGAGCTAGCCTTCCTTTTAAGCCAGTTGCTTGAAGTGGTCTGAATACACCCACACAGGATGCCCCTTTATCACTGGCGGGTAGAGCTATTTAACAGCTGCAAATGGAGAAACTATTTGTCTAATGAGTGCTGTTTTCAGAGTTGATTCACCAACACTCTCAGGGGAAGATAATATAAGGCCGAGACCTCCTTCTGAGCTGCACAGCCATCTCCAGACAGTGAAGGCCAAATGAAGTATTTGGTTGGTTTAGAGAATGTTTTAGTTCCAGATCGATAGTTTTAGAAAATACATGAGCTCACTTCCAGTTCATGCTGGTTAGCTATTTTTTTTCCCCCAGACAAACTCTAACCTAGAATTCACAGTTAAAAAACTTAGCACTGTGGTTTGGCAGTTATGGTAAGTTTAACTCCATACTCTAGAGGTACGAATCATTTTTTATCTTCTCTCATGTTAGTTTGTGTCTACAAAAATATGTTCCATGACTTGCTCTTCCCTCATTGGAGCAGGCCAGAGAGATGCTCAACACCCAGTGGGTTAAAGTGCCTCTTTTCCAAGCAGAAATGGACTGGGGCCCTTGTCAGAGTGGTGATAAATTGACAACATTGATTGATTGATTAAGATGGAGTCTGGCTTTGTCCCCCAGGCTGGAGTGCAGTGGCGCGATCTCAGCTCACTGCAGCCTCTGCCTCCCAGGTTCAAGCGATTCTCCTGCCTCGGTCTCCCGAGTAGCTGGGACTACAGGCATGCACCACCACACCCAGCTAATTTTTGTATTTTTAGTAGAGACAGGGTTTCACCACATTGGCCAGGCTAGTCTCGAACTCTTGACCTCAGGTGATCCGCCTGCCTTGGCTTCCCAAAGTGCTACGATTACAGGCGTGAGCCACCTCACCTGACCAACAACCTTTAAATATAAACCCCACTCCAGTGTCAGGTAATGTCAGGCCCCCTCCTCTCTCTGTGGTTCATTCTTTTGTGTAAAAAGACTTCGGGTAGGACTTAGGCTTCCTCTGAAACAAAGTACAAAGTCAGTGAAAAACTATATTTTATTTGAGGTAGGAGTTGGTCATGGAAAAAACAATAGATTGAAAAAGACAGGAGAGCTTGAGTTGAGTTCCAACTATTTGAGTAGGTGTGAGGGACTCATTTATTCTCCTTAGATACAGTGGGGTATTTTTTATTGTTTGTTTTGTCCACACAAAAAGAAAGCTGAATTAGGCAGTCTTTAATATTTTCTTATTTTATTTATTTATTTATTTTTTGAGACGGAGTTTCACTCTTGTTGCCCAGGCTGGAGTGCAATGGCGCGATCTCGGCTCACTGCAACCTCCGCCTCCCAGGTTCAAGCGATTCTCCTGCCTCACCCTCCCTGGTAGCTGGGAGTACAGGCATATGCCACCATGCCTGGCTAATTTTTTATTTTTAGTAGAGACAGGGTTTCTCCATCTCTTGGTCAGGCTGGTCTTGAACTCCTGACCTCAAGTGATCTGCCTGCCTCGGCCTCCCAAAGTGCTGGAATTACAGGTGTCAGCCACCACGCCCAACCAATATTTTCTTATTTTAAAAACAACTATTCCTTGAATTATTTTAAAGCGAGAAGTCATTATTTGTACACTCCTTCCAAAGGATATTAACAATATCCATTATGCTTAATTTATTATTCAAAACAAGTTTTTCCTAATAAGCTCTAAACAACAAAGGACACATGGGCAAGTGCCAGGATATCCAGGCCTTCTAGATTCCAAGGGGACATTCAACCATGGGAGATGGGTTAAACGTCAAAGGGTTGCATAATCAGGTGCAGATTCTCCGGAGATGTGTGAGTGACTTTGAGACAGACATACCCTGTATAGGCAAGACAAGGGGATAACATGTTTGAGAACTTCCTTCAGTCCTATTATGGGATTGATACTTCAGAAAAAAGAGGACTACAATAAGATGAAAGCTACAGCTATGCAGTAAATAAACGTGGCATAATCATTCTGAATATTCTAGTGCTTGGTGCACTTTAAAGTGTGTGAATTCATCCATGAGGAGCTCTGAGGATGGAGGAAGTTGGCAATCTAGGAACTGGTTCTAGAAATGACCCAAGAAACTTGCTTCTTTGTATTTTTTCGGTGATAGAAGGTGATGTTTCTTTTAATTTGAGGCCTTCTTCAACTGTAAGCTCCCACAATCTTTGGCTAAACAGACTTCATTCACATTCTGAATCTGGTTTTTGTCTCACACATATTAAATTTTACAAAACAGAAAGAAACAATAGAGCTTATTAGGAAAAACTTGTTTTGAATAGTAAATTAAGCATAATGGAAATAGGCACATGTTTTAGCACAATTTTTTCCCCTTTTATACCAATTGAACATTTACATCTTTTTCAAAGTGCTGTGATTTTCCCCTTAAGTCTTAAGCTGGCACCACCCACTTTCAACAAATGAGACTTACATCACTTGTATCTACTGAGAGAAATCATTGTAATACTGTGGATTCCAAATGCACAGCCTTCCAAAAAAGAGTTTTAGTCAGTCACCCCTAAACTGTATAAATCAAATCAATGTGGCATTCTAAGAATCCAAAGACTACCTAATTTCGAAGACAGTGTAAATCAACTGGCAGCTCTGACTGATTTCAAATTATGCCCTGTTTTCAGAGACAGGAAACCTGTACATTCAGAGGTACACCTGACTACATGGTGTGTTATTAAGAGATACGCCCCAGGTGGAGGAATCTTCAAAGCCAATATATTTTCTTTATAACTGGTGTCAAATTGATGTATATATTAAAAAATCTTGGAAAATGATCTCAAAAAGGAAGTAACAGCCCAATGAGCCATATGTTCAGGGAACCTAACAGGTTTCCATTGGGACCAAATTTCACTTCACCTTTTTGTCCTTATGTGCAAATAAAAACTTATCTGTAAATACACCGTTAAAACAGTCATGCAAATTTGTGAGGTCTGTATATTGAGAGGAAATTACACTAAGCCTATAAAAACCAAGTTATTGGAAAATAAATAATTTGGTGAGATACATAACAACATGGAATTGAACTACATTTATTTGAGCTCTATAGATTCACAGCTTTAGAGAGACATTACTTCTATAGAATTGGTTAATGAAGCAAAGGCTGGTGAATAGTTAATAAATTACTTAATTTTGATGCTGATGGAACATCTGAATCTCCATGTTTACATGAATAAATATAAAGTTAAAATTTGTTTTGCTGATAGATAGGTTGCTATTTTAACAGATTCAGACACAAGGGAATTTTCCAAATGCCAGCTAATACTGTAGCACCGAAAAGTCTATATAATACGCCAAGGGCAGAGGCCTGCTTAGTAGTTTTCCAAAGAGTGGAAAGCAGAAAGCATTAACATTTACTTACACAAAATCCTTTATGTAACTCTTCTAAGATTTTTCAACTTAAAAACTTTAAATCATTTTGTGTGATTTTAGTAGATCTGAAGTTTGCATTCAGCTACTCTATTGGTATGCCTGGGCATATTCTAAAAGGAAAAATGATTCACTCTGTGCACTTGTATAGTTTTTCACATGACTAGAATCAATGAGTATGGTATAAAAATAACAAAATTTACTCATTTTAATTTCATTTTTGTGTACTTTTAGGATATTACAAAGCAGAATAATATAAATGAAACCTTTGTGTATATATGACTGAGCTTTAGCAAACCTTATTTTAAATTGATTTTTTAAAAAGGAATAATGGTGTGTATAAAGTTATGCAAAGATAAGGGTCAGTAGACGAAACAATTACACTGCACAGGTATTTGGTTACTCTGGCGGTCCATCCACGGCTTACGGGGAAGGAAGTTTTATGATGTTTATAAGGATAGTTTATGTAAACCGTAACAGTAAAAATATTTTAATGGTAGGAATAAAAGTGTCTTTTAAGCGCAATAATCAGCTTTTACAGTCAAAAAGTAACAGGAGGTTGTATCAAATCTCAGGTCCCCGCCTGCATCAACAGGTACCAAAGGCTTCTTTCAGCAGACTCGGGTTCCGATGGATTCTTCGTCGGAGGGGCGGCCAGGGCACTGCTGTTTTTGACCAGCTTCTCTCAGGCCAGAGTATAGAACAGAGCGGCCAGGCGGGGACCTGGGCCTCCGGATCTGCTCCTGCCCCCATCTACCCCGCAGTCTCCGCAGCAGGGGGGAGCGCGGCCCGCTTCTTTCCAGGACCTTCTGTCCCCACCACGGCCTTTCGAGGGAACTCTCGAGGCGCAGACGGCCCCTTAGTAAAGTCTTGGGGTCAGGAGGTCAGGCCTTGGAAGCACGGCTAATGTTAAGGCCCTTTATGTGTCTTCGCAGCGATCATTTAAACCGTGGACCGGTCGCTCTACTGAAAGAGGGGCTTCAGGGGTCTAAGGGCCGCAGCGCGGGAAGCGTTGCAGTGGGGTGCTGACCTCGCCGACTCGCCGCAGGCCAGCGGGGCGCGGCCGCTGCAGGGCGGGTTGGGGGCGCCTGGAGGCCTCGGGGTGGCGGCCTCGCTGGGGCGGGGCGGGGCAGGGCAGGGGATCTGCGGTCAGTCCTGGAACCCTTCTTGGCCTTTGTGGCCCTGCCACTCTTTCCAGCCTTGGCTGTCCCTAGCCCTTTCTGAATTCGCCTGGACCCACCCGCACTCGCTGGCCGACGCTTAGATTCACCAGAAAGCGAGTGGGCGTGAGAATGGGGCTCTTCGGCCTGTTCCCCAAGACGTGGATCCTGGAGGGCGGGTCCTCGCCCCACCGCCCCGGGGAGTGGGCGCGCGGTGCCGACCGAGCCCTCGGGCGAACCCGCGCGGGCCTGCGCTCCGCCAGGCCGGCTCGGAGGGCCGCGCGGGGGCTCCCGGCCCGCTAGGGACTCACTGGCGGTGGCTGTGTTCCACTCGCCAGCGGCGGGAAGGACGCGCGGGAAAGCGAGGGAGCAGGAAGCGGGTGGCGGCGGCGGCGCGGGGCCCGCTGGAAAGGAGGGAGCGCCGCAGGCGGGAGGAGGGAGCGCGGAGGAGGGAGGCCGCGAGGAAGGAGGGAGCGCGGCAGGCAGGCGGAGGGAGGGCTGATTAGCATGCAGCAGCGCTCGCGCGCCGGGCTCCATTGTTTTAACACCTCCCCTCTCCTCCGCGCCAATCTGTCACCGTTCAGCAGGCGAACGCTGCTGCCTCAAATGCTGCTCTTCTCAAATGAGACGGATAATTAGTTGCCCCGCACGAATGCCGCACTCTTCTCACCCCTGATTGCTATCACCTTCTTGCTCCTGGCAGTTTTGACACCTCGTAATCAGCCTGCTGCTTTTCTCTTTTCTTCCCGACTTCTGCTCCCCTCCCCCCGCTTTCCTTCCTAGTTTATTTATTTATTTATTTATTATTATTTTAAATGCAATCCCGGTGCCTATTTGGGCGAGTCCTCCGCCGAGTTAACCTTCCGCGTATACATGTGTGCATTTATCTGTATATGGGAAATTGGGTGTCTGTGCGTGAGCCGGGGGCGGGCTGGCAGTTTTGCGGGAAACACTGCTTCCACGCCGAGAGAACTCGCTTCTCCTAAAGATATTTTTGGGAAGGGAGGAGTTGCGGAGAGGGACGGGAGGGGAGAGTTGGGGAGACCTCAATTAATGCTTTAAAGATCTCTTAGAAATTAACAAACTGGGGAGTCTTGGAATCTGCTGTCAGAAGCGTGTTTTCCCTTCTCTCCTCTAACAAGCACTGACAGTCTAATTACTGTAGCTACAAGCAGCTGTCGAGGCAGCAGCCGGGGAGAGGAGGCGCCACAGGCTGGGCGCACCCGGCCGGCCCCTGCGCCCAGCCGAACCGCCGAAGCGCGGCCCGTACTTGGGGAGGATGGAGAGGGGCAAGGCCCCGCGCCCGAGAGCCCCGGCGAGCCAAAGGCGGGTCGGCGAGCCGGCGGACACGCTTATTGTTTCCTAAACTCTTTACCTTGAAGGTTAAAAGATGTGAAGAAAGGAGAGGACGAGGAGTGGGAAGAAAATCTTATAAGCTTCCATCCACCCCTTTTCTACCTCCTAGAGTTCTCCCTCCCTCCGTGTTGGTAAAATAACCACGCAACCCGGGGCTGAGGGGGCGGGGTGAGCCAGGCTGGAGTGTAAGAAAGCAGATGTCCCCGCTGGCAGCAGCCTCAGCCTCCGGGGAAAGCTGCACCGGGGGGGCCCTCCCGAGGACATTCACCTCCCACTTCTCAGGCATCCCGCTCACAACTGCCTCGCCTCGGCGGGGGTGGTTTTTTCAGACTCGGCGTTTCGCGTGTGCAGCTTTTTTACCTGGGAGCTGTTCTTACCCGGCCACGCTTAGCAGATGCCAAAAGCCAGCAGCCCCTGCACGACTCAGTCATGAGACAGAGGGAGAGACCTGGCGGGTGCCCACTCCACCTTTAGAGCGGTGGCCCGCGCTCCCTATGTAGAGCAGGGCGGGGGCTGCTCTCCAGGCCGCCTCTCCTGTGGCCCCAAAGGGTCTCTGTCCCTCACAACGTGGAGCTTAGGGTGCCGCTGGAACCCAAAAGAAAACCGAGTTTGCTAGTCCTGCTAAAAGTGGTGGGGGCGGGGAAAGGATGGGCTGGAGAGGAAGGTCAGTAGTGCACTGAGTCACTTTCTGGGCCATAGACTTTCCTGTGGTTGTCAGCAAGCACTTAGTAGACGTCAACTGTGTTGAGAGGAAGTCTTCCCATCTAGAAAAGGACAGGGGAAAAAAAGAATCCCCTTTCACGAGATAGGTACAGTGGTATATTCTGGCTGGTACACGCTGGGAAGTTTTTATTTTTAATTTTGTATGTGCGTGTGTGTGTGTGTGTGGAGAGGGGAGGCTGGGTGGGCGGGAGGTGGGGGAAGGGAAGAAACTTGGATAATTGTCTAGGCATTTCCATTCAGCCCTAGTGGCAATGAAAGAAAGATGTACATGCCTCAGAACCCTTCGCAGTGAATACCTAATAATTGCTGTCACCTTGGTGAGGAAGATGTCAACATGATGTGCTTGGCACCGGGAGAAGTCGAGGCACCACTCTCATTCTTCCACAAGTTAAAGTTCTTCACTGTGGCACAGAGGTCTGCTCAAATTCCCCCATCCCACACCCTCCAGTTTAAAGCACTTGCTTCAAGAAGGCTTAAATTTTTGAGGGTTGCAAATCAATGCTTACTTCATAAAATGGAAGCCATACCTTAAACACTTTTTAGAATCAGGGGAAAAGAGAAACCTAAAAGGCGAGAATCATAGGGAATAAAAATGAAAGGGAAGTCTCATTTTAAACAGATTTTGCAGCCTTCTGAATTTGGTATCCACTCTCTCAAATGTCTTTCAGTGGCTATCAATCAGGCTGCTAACAATGAATAACAAATTTCTCAACAAGAATATGAACATTTCTAATCTAAGTTAACAAATATGGATAGTCCTTGCAGGGTTTTAGATTTGCTCCCATTAAAAACAAATGTTTCTTTAGAAAGTTTAATTTGAAAAATAATTCTAAAATTCAAAGTGATTCACTAATTGTTAATAAATGTCACCAAATCTGGTCATCACCTTTCTACTAGGTTACTGAAACGAAAACAAGAATTTTATAAACTTCCCTAAAAATGTGATTCCTTCCTTTTTTTGTTTTTTTTTTTTATATCAGGAACAAAGGACACACTACTGATCACAACATAAGTACCTCTTAATATTTATTTAATTTCATCATGTCGCTATACACATAGTAAAATTAAAGCCATGTATATTATTTTAAAAATCTTAAGTGTTTAAATAATTCTACCAGTTGTTTTATCACTGGACAAGAAATGTATTAGGTTTGATATTTACAAAGATGTTTATGTTGTCTGCTATTTTCTATTATAGGTTTATTCAAAGAATATCACCTATAGCATAAATAAATTTTTCAATAAAAACAAACTAAGAAAACCCTAGAAACATTTGACATCACCAAATTCAACAGCTCTCACTAGAAATCCAAGCAATAAACTTAGATATCTGAAATAAACATAAATTATGATTATATAACTAAGTCACATATATAATTTTGAATTATAGTAATAGCACTGTAAACATGAATACAAAGGATTACAGTTTTCTGCAGATTTTTTTTGTTTTGTTTTTCTTCTTTTAGGCTTATTTCTCCTTGAAAGAATAGAATGATCTTTTAAAAAAAATGAAAGAGTTATACAGTAAATCAAGAAAACAATTCAAATAGCTGTGAAACTAGATTTTCCTATAAATGATCTTGAATTTAGTTTACAATCAAGTATTTATAGTATTACAAACCCCAAATCATCACATAGAACTTGGTATATCTGTTTTCAAATGTGTCTTAAGTCTCTCCATTGAAGTGTGAATTAAGATGCCGAAGGAAATCCCCTCTGGATGTAATGGATGGTGGGAAAACTGCTTGACAGAATTCACATACTCGAGGTATATGCAGCTCTGAGTCTGTGCCACTTAGTACCACCGAGTCACCGTCTTGATTAGGAAAGGGCTTCCAAATGGGCTGTAGGAAACAAACAAAAATATCTCTGTTACTTACGTTTAAATTCAAATAGCACTGGACTTCAAATTTGAATTTTTGAATGAGTTATGTATGAGCATACATATTTAATTCCCTAATATAAAAGCAAATTACTTTTCCATGAAGTTAGCATGAGGACATGACTCAATTCTTGGTTTCATAAAGGGGACAACTAAACTTTGATTAAAAGTCACTTGGGACACACACATGCATTTTGTCATATTTAAAAAGATTGCAGCTTTAGCATGCAATTTTTAATACCCAATGATCACAACAGGAGTAGTTTTGGAACAATAGTTAATACTCTGGTCTTTTAAATTAAATTCTATCTTTTCTTTTTTACAATAAAAACCTTAACTTAAAGGGGCTTTATTAATTACACAGTACACAAGATATGATGTGTGTGTGCATTGCGTCTTACTCAAAATCAATTTCACTATTGTTTATAAGCAAGTACAGTGAATACATCATACATGAATCAGCGTTATTTTGATTTTTAAAAAGAAAATTTTCCTTTTAAACTATTGAACAAATTTCACCAATCAGTTATCTTTTATTTGTTTTTAAAAATGCAAATACATACTTAATCATTCAACAAAATCTAACACATGCAGTGTTTTGACTTCTTACTTTGCTTCTGTTATATAATAGGTAGTTTGGCCTTACTCATTCTTGTGGCTGAATAAAGTGAAACTTGTCAATAGCTGCCTGGTTAAAGAATTATGGCAAGTCATAATCTAACAGAACCACCTCCACTATAACCAGCACATAAATACCCTTTCATTACTGCATTTATTCTTTTTTTTTTAAACTTCTAGAAGGACAAGAAATAGCATTTGGCTTAATGATAGCTACACAATAGATGTTTGTTAACTGGAAAATATTTCCTTGAATTGTGTAAAACAAATTATTTTTAAAAATTTCTTTCTTATGTGGACACAGGTAAATTACTCTGACACAGCTAAATTCTGATATTTTAAGAAGAATCACCTAATAAAGTCAAATTTAAAGAGACCCCTTATCCTCCTATTACTAATATGTTTTTAAAGTCACACAGCCTAGTCTAGCACCTGACAAGTGTTACTGTTATTTCCCCTAACTTCTTTCATTCTGGTTAACCAATCATTTACATAAACAGTATATTACTGATGGAAGCATTTGGGTTTCACGACATCACTGTCTTCTTATAAACAGTTTAATGGACAGCTGTGTACAATTGGTGTAAATATACAACGTCTGTCTAGGCACCCAGATACATTCAAATATCAGTATGGAGGACTTATAATAATGCTGACTCAATTCCTTTCATAAGAAATGTCAATTTTATTACAAACATAGTAATATTTAAAACAAATGTTATAAAATTTAGGGTAAAATAACTTTCTTTGGAAAAACTTCTTTGGTAAAAGTAGTAAAAATTGTGAGCATACAAGCAAAAATCTAGTTAGAGTTAACTTGATTCTAATTTTAATGTTTTCAGTTTTAAACAAAAAAGTACAAATCACTGTAATGGGAAATTGATATGGCCAGAAATAAAAATTATTAAAGATAGTCCTTATTTATATAAAATAGCAAGAAATTAAATCAGAAGCAATTTAGCTTCTAAATTTGGTAAGCCAATCTTCTGCTCCCAATTTACCTATTAAGTCCATATTCATTTTTCTCTATTAAGAACTTTTAGTTCAGATTTGATCTCTTCATAGAATTTAGTTGGGATCCCACTCACTGACTCAGCAAAGTAAAAAAGAAAATCACATAGAACAATAATAATCTGATACACTTTAGTCTTGGTTATGATAGCTTAATATATAAAATAGATGTTTAGTAGTAATGATTGATATAAAGTAAAATTTTAAAATATGCAGTCAAAAATTTCACTTCTCTTTGTTACTATCTATCTACAAACAACTCAGGATTTAAAAAAAATTATTATTATTTTGAGACAGGGTCTTGCTCTGTCACCCAGGCTGAAGTGTGATGGCACCATCACAGCTCACTGCAACCTCGAACTACCTAGCTCAAGCAATCCTCCCACCTCAGCTTCCGAAGTAGCTGGAGACAATAGGCGCATGCCACCACAACCAGCTACAAATATCTATATATCTATACGTATTTGTAGAGACAAGGTCTCACTATGTTGCCCAGGCTGGTCTCAAATTCCTAGGCTCAGTCAATCCTCCTGCCTCAGCGTCCCAAAGTGCTGGGATTATAGGCATGAACCACCGTACCTGGCCCAACTCAGGAATTTTGTACTTATACTAGCTTGTATAATACCAGCTTTATTAATACAAATAAAATAGCTTAAAATGTTTTTTAAAAAACTCACTTTAAGAAGTATTCTTTCCATCCTAAACTGTAACATGGTCTTCAAAACAAACTAATTTCTTTGCTTTTTCTGCCAAAATATCAATTATCTAACCTTATGCCCCATGTCTTGTGACAACTCAACACTAATTCTCCTGAATTTTTTAAGCTGAATACTTTTCCATCAAGTTGTAATCACATACCAGCTGTTTCCCTTGCTGTAGTATAGAAAGCAAATGTACAATGCAGGGTGCCATCTACTGAAACATGAATGCACAGACTAGTAAAAGAACAAGCAAGACATATAATAGAGAAAAAAGTAACAAGCATTAGAATTGATGCACTTCACAGCTCCACAGGAATTCTACTTGCAATAAATGAAATTGTTTAATTTGTTTCATTTAGTAGCAACTATAACAGAGACTATGATGTGAAATAAAGTATAATGAACAAGAACATAAGTGAGGTTATAATTAAAACTTATTGTCAGCCATGCCTAGTTTTTCCCACTACTAAAATATACCACAGCTTGACAACTGCCTTCTTTGCATGCTGATTTAAGTCTATAACCTATAAGTGTACTTAAAGCAAAAGGGTATTAACAACTTAAAAAAAAAAAATCTCAAGGCAAAGAGAAATCAGACAAATGTTTGCAAGTTACATAGACATTTACATCAATCTATTTTCGTAAGTTTCTGTTTTTTGTAAAAATTTTATAGTTTTCATTTGCTTTCAGACATTAAACTTTTTTTTAACTAAAAGAATTCATTCTGTGATAGAACTTAAATCTAAAAGGGAGGGCAGGAGTGGTTTGGGGGATATAAGTCTGTGAGATTTAGAAACATTAAATAAAATATCTGATATCATACACATGCAGAGACTATTTTAAAAATATACTAGGCTACATGTTCATTTCCAGATTAGCAAACAAAACCAAAACTAAACCCTACAGATCTATGTACTATATAACTGAGGATATAGTAGAAGTATTCATTGAAAGATAGTTCACTTATGTTGATAAATAGGAATGTAAGATGCAATTATTTACTTAAGATCGTGAATTCTTATAAAGATGAATATGATATACACAAACTATTAAATAAAACAGCATTTGTTTCACACTATGAAATGTAATAATCTCATTAATCCTGAGTAAACAAGCTTTGAATAAGGAACTAAGAAAGTGACACCACAATAGATATGGAAAAGGCTTAACATGAATTTTTAAATGACATAAATTCTAAGGTACTTTACAATAGTTTTACCATATTCAGCTTTTCTAATTTCATGTCATTTATTATAGGACTTCTTTTTCTGAAACCCCTAACTTTGGCTAGTCAGTAGTTTAAAAAGGATGTCTGATAACGTAAAAGAGATGCATATCTGTGCATGTATGGCAAAATGTGTGTTCACACATAATAATATATTTGTTAACGCAAAACAGTTACCTGCTGTGGTCCTCGGATAGCTTTTCCCGGGGAATCGAGTGAGGGAAAAGGTGCATCAGATGGGTCCAGAAGTGGGAAGGTATTTACATATAATGCATTATGGTCTCCAGGTGGCAAACACGCAGCTCTATCCGGAGTTGTCCTGATACAAGTATTTACAAGATTTGAGGGCTTTGTTTTGTCAGTTGTTTTAAGGTTTTGTATAGCTGAAGCTATTGGGTCAATTCCCTGAATTTCAAATAAAGTTTCTTCTGTTTTAACAAAGTTCCCTGGGTTGTCTCTGAACTCCGTATTAAATTTCTCTTGGCACATTGCCTCAGACGTGGCAGGACTAAGGATGCCGGGTCTCTCTGGAGTGCTATGTAAGAAAGTCGAGTCATTGTCCATAGGTGGAAACTTGACATTGAATTTAGAAAGTGATTCAAAAGAGGTGTCTTCCTCATCTCTGCACAGTCCTCTTGGTGTGACACATGTGATGGATGGTGCACCTCTATTTATATCATCTTTAGCCTGAGGCTTAAACAGCGCCTCTTGTTTATCTGTTTTATCCGTACACTGTATAGGCACAGAGCACTGTGTTTCTGCAGGGAGAACACAAAAGAGAAACAGTCACATTCAAATCATTAAAAAAAAAAATCTGTTCAATCAGCTTTGGACAGATTATTATTATTATTTTTCTATTGGTTTTTATAGCAAATGAAGACAACTGGGATATTAAAATTTGCTACCATCTTACACAGAATATTAGCAGTCTCCAGCGGGTGAACTGAAACACAGCTTATTAGTTGCAATTTAACTACTTTGTCTTTTCCTAGGTCTTTTGCTGTAAGCTTTGCATCTTGTTCAGTTACACTGCTCCAAGCTTAAAAACATTTGCTTGTAGTGTATACATTTAAACATTTTTGTCAGTAACGGAAGCTATAACTGTGTTTGCTTAGACAAATAAGTTGTTAAAAGGGAAAATCTTACTAGGTATATCTAAAATTAGGTCATTTATTATTGTCACTGTCTAACCAAGTATATCACTAATCAGTTTAGCCACTGTCTGCTCTCAATAATCCATGTGAAGACTGGTGGTTGCAGGAGTTGGGAAAAGGAAGACAGTGAAGGCAAAGGAAGGATGAAACATTGTGATGCATGTTAAGAAAACTGCGGATGAATAGATTATTTTCTCATCTTATATCTTTTTTTAAAAAAGACCTCTGTAAATAACAGGTAAATATCTGGTAGATGACATAGCCTCTGTAGCTCATTTAACTAGAGCCACTTATCCAACAAATTCAGCTTTCTAGGACACAGTCAAAAGCCAGAAGGAAAGTAGAGCTTCTGAGGAGCCAGAATTAGAGCCACACGGTTCACAGATATGTGAATTTTATTCTTATTGTCATTTTAGATTTATTCTAACAAACCTGATGGTATTTCCCTAGCTCATAGCTGCTTTGAAACAGCAAATTAAAAGGGAATATGAGTTGCTAAAGGCAGACATAGATATCAACAGGAACTAAAAGCATAGGAAAAGACAGGAAAGACAAAAAAGCTGATACAAGAACTTAGAAAACACTACAGTCTAATACAGGGCTAATGAGTGCTCAACACAAAAAAACAATAATCAAAGTACTCTCCATCTTGATGATTCTGAGACACTAGAAAAAGCCAAATTAAACTCCACAATGTCCCTTAAAGAAGGCACTGAAGTTGGTAATGCATGTATTTTAAGGATTGTCATCAGCACTGTTGAACATTCACAAATGGAGACATTACCAATGATGCAAATTTAGGTAGACAGGGTATACAGAACACAAGGTATACAAAGTGTCTGTACAGGTTAGTAGGCACTTAACAAACGTCAGTTCCTTTATATTCCTTTGGTCTTGGCAGTCTCATGACACCTCTCTGTCTTTTGCCACAGCACATTCAAATATAATATTTTTTTTCTGTTTGGATATGTGTAGTATAATGCAACCAATTTCTTTGGTTCATCTTGTTGTATACTTACTCCCTCTCTTTATACCTCTCTTCATACCTCTCTTCATACCATCCTTTCTTACTGGATTATTATAACAGCCTTTAAACTGCTTCCTTGCCTCTAAATTTGTCTCATATCCAATATGTTGTCTTCATTGCAACTTCCCCTCCATCCCTCGTTCTCAGAGTAGTTTTTCTAAAATACTAATCTGACCACGTTACCTTCCTAATAAAATCTTTTGATGGCTCTACAAGCCCCTCAGATCTCAGAAAAGGCTTATCGACTGTTCATTACTGGCCCCGGTCACCTCTCCATGCTCATCTTTCACTCCATACTCTGCCTATAATGAACTTCGTATAGTTCCCCAAAATAGCCACACTCTCTTGTCTTTGCACCTTTGCACATGCTGTGCAGACTGCCTGAAGTGTCCCCTCTCATCACGCTTTGCCCAACTCTTATTTGTCCTTCATATCTTGGCTCGGACATAAGTTTCTCTGGATGACTCTCCCATGACTCTTGGATGCCCTGAGGACTGAAACACTCTGTTATATAGTTATGTGTCGCTTAACGATGGCACATTTTGAGAAATGTATTCTTAGGCAATTTTGTCATTGTGCAAACATCACAGAGTGTACTTACAGAAACCTAGACAGTATCGTCTACTACACACCTACACTATATGGTATAGCCTATTGTTCTTACGCTACAAACCTATACAACATGTTACTGTACTGAATACTGTAGGTAACACAATGGTATCTGTGTATTTCAACACTGAAAAGGTACAGTAAAAATATGGCATAAAAGATAAAAAATGGGTACGCCTATATAGAGCACTTACCATGAATGGAATTTGCAGGACTGGAGGTTGCTCTGAGTCAGTGAGTGAATGGTGAGTGAATGTGAAGGCCTAGTATTACTGTACATCACTGTAGACTTTATGAACACTTAGGTTACACTAAATTTACAAAAAAAATAAAGTGTGCTACAATGTAACAACAGCTACCTACAATGTCACTAGGGTGATATGAACCTTTTTCTTTTTTTTTTGAGACGGAGCTTTGCTCTTGTTGCCCAGGCTGGATGGAGTGCAATGGCGCGATCTCGGCTCACTGCAACCTCCACCTCCCAGGTTCAAGTGATTCTCCTGCCTCAGCCTCCAGAGTAGCTGGGATTACGGACATGAGTCACCATGCCCGGCTAATTTTATTTTCAGTAGAGACGGGGTTTCTCCATGTTGGTCAGGCTGGTCTCGAACTCCCAACCTCAGGTGATCTGCCCAGCTCAGCCTCCCAAAGTGCTGGGATTATAGGCGTGAGCCACTGTGCCTGGGCTGATATGAACTTTTAAGCCCCATTATAATCATATGGGGCCATGATTGTATATGCAATCTGTTGTTGACTGAAAATGTCATTTGGCACATGACTGCTTTTCCAAGTATAACTCTCTTTCTCCCATTAAAGTAGGTTTTTTGAGGTCTTAAACTATGTTTTGTTTCCCTCTAACTCCAGACCCCTGCCCAGTGTCTGGCATGTAGTATGCCCCTAACAAATGAATTCTGAATGAATCTGTAATCTCTCCCTTACAGAGCCTACTATAATAATCAACATTTACCAGATATTCTGTGACTAGAAGTGCTATAGTAATTGTGACCAAGCTTAATTGTTTAGCTGGATTTCTTTAGCCTCTGAGGTTCTTAAAGTCCATTAACTCTCGAGTAGTCATTCTTCCTGGCAGTAGACTTGAAAGTGGTAGGAAAGTCAAGGAAACAGTACTGTTTTTGTAGATGACATTTGCTACTTGCAAATAACAAATCAAGAAAATCAACTGTTGAGGTAATCAGATTCTGTAACACCCGAAGAGGAGAGACTTATCAAATGATCTTCACAAGGAGAACAACAAGGTAAATGCTGAAGAATCTGCTGCTGCTGCTAATGGCAATGACTATTAACATTAATAGCACTTCCACATGGCAAGCACTATTATAATAATTGTATGTACATTAATTCATATAATACTTAAAGTAATCCTGAAGTAGGCACTATTATTATCCCCACTTTACATGTGAAGCAACTGGTTGGAGAGGTTAATTCAAAGGCCACACAACTATAATAGTAAGTGGCAGATCTGCCACTGGAACCCAGGCGACCTAACTCTAGATTTGTGCTCTGAACCATTATGCTAAATTGAACATGTTGGTTTCTAGATATAGAGAGAAGTCCCCAAATTGACAGAAATGTGCTTTGAATTATTTTTCCAGCAGTTGATCTATCTCAGCTTTGAACAAAATGTGGAGAAATCAAACAGCTCTAAAAAAACAGATATTTTCTTTCAGCAAAGCTAGCTGGCATAAAACTCAGCCACATTAAAATAATCTGAGTTAATCTGCTCAAGCAGTGAGAGTTAATATCTATTAAAAAATTTAAACCTTAGATTTCTAATGCTACTAGAAATCTAAGCTGAGACAACTTAAAACTCAAAAGAGATGCATGAAAGCACTTGTCATCCTGACACCATATTGAGAAACATGATCAGGTGAGCAAATAGCTTTTCTATTTTGTCTATTTTAAGAATACTTAGTTTTGCAAGGAAAAAGTAAAATGGGAAACATTTTTAGATTTCTAAATTTTAAATATAGGCTATCCATTTAGTTACTTCTCAGTATAATTACTTAGTATATTGACAAAAGAAAAAGACCTCATGGTTGTTTGTCACCCTTCTCATGGATGTTTGTTACCCTTAATCCTATATTCTTCTTTCCTAATCTCTACTGAAATTGGACACTCCTTTCTGAACCAAACAGTACTTTATTTGAAGCTATGGATAAACATACATTTTATGTTTGTCATTTCTCAAGTCTATTGCCATATGTAGATGAGTAGAAAAAACAAAGTAATAATAAAAAGGAAATGTAAAAACTCTACTAACTCAGTATCTTCAAATGAATCATCTGGTTATTTAAAAGCAAACATCAAACTTTAATACAAAATAACACAGGGACAATACACATACCTTTCCCCAGATATATTATGCAAATCATATTTGAAATAGTTCTTCTATATTTTTATACAGTATAGCATACATACTTGGAAACCATGAATAGGCATCTTTTCAAAAAATATTTTTTCCTTTCTCCTTT
This sequence comes from Rhinopithecus roxellana, assembly GCF_007565055.1. Lineage (NCBI taxonomy): Eukaryota > Metazoa > Chordata > Mammalia > Primates > Cercopithecidae > Rhinopithecus > Rhinopithecus roxellana. The sequence goes on from NC_044562.1 coordinate 103,546,513, forward strand.
TGATATACTACTGTCAGAGCATAATATTTATTTTGGTTTCTCTTTGGACCCCAGCAAAACTTCACTAGAGTCTGTAGCACAAAATATTTTGAGAATAATATATTTATTATTTGTGACACTGTTAATATAAAGCATAAAAATAAAGCATCAGGAAGCAGTTTTAGTGGAGAAGAAATTGAAGTTAAACACTCAGTGTTCTAGTTGACAGATACATACTCAGATTTAGACCTGTGCAATTTAAAAATGGTCAAAGTATTAAGCCACTGATAATGAGGTAAGTTTTCTGTGTAACAAAGAGTATATCACCATTATAATGCCTTGAAAAGATGTTGATGTTCAAAAAAGCATGTTTATGAATTCTAGGTACTACATCTCCATAGCTAGCATATTTTAAACAGAAATAATTCACTTACTTCAGAGGTACCTAGTGACTTTAGTTCATACAAAAGATCAATTTCTCATGAAAATGACAAAAATTCAGGTGAAGAAAAGAGTTGTTTTTGGGGAGGTGGGAGAAGGGAGAGAAAGAAACAAATTATGTCTATCTACAAAGATTGTTTTGCTTCTGTAATACCACATTGTGTAACTTTTCTGAAAATAAAATGGTAGTAGTAGCAAAAAGTGAATTTACACTATAAAATTATTTTAAATAGCCTAGATGTAAGAGCTGCAAGAAATGGAAAGTGATCTTTAATTAAAGGGGTGTTAGTCAGCAAGACTACATCTCTCAGAGTGAAAACTGTAAATCACATCCCTTGGGAATTGTCTGCACAATAGCTCAAATCACAAGGGTAAAGGAGAATTTATCATTATAAATGATCAGTTTACCTTCCTTTTGTTTGCAGAAGTGTTTGGTTGCCAGACCCAATCCCTTGTATTTTGCTATTCATGTAGAACTACTGAAGCAAACACCAGGAAGCCAGTCTGAGGTTTTAGGAAAGGGTGGAGCATTTATAAAACATACTATAACACATGTGTAAAACAAACATTCCTACTAAGTTGTATTTTATACTAAATGTATATTTTGTGCATTAAACAGGACTAGCACTCAGGAAATTTGAGTGTCACATTTTTATTCTTGAACCAAATGAGTTCAAAGAATTCTTGAGCCCAGGGGTTCAAGGCTGTAGTGCACCATCACACCTGTGAATAGCCACTGTACTCCAGTCTGGACAACATAGCAAGATCCTGTATTTAATTTAAAAAAAAAAAAAAAAAACCAACAGAAAAAAACATCTATCCATAGTGTATGTAATGAACTTTCAGGCAGAAGTTACAAACAAACCTGATGTTATAATTTTACTTAGCTCATATAATATGGTAGTGTGGCTTCAAGGTTGCTTATTCACATAAGAGTTAATGTTTAATAAGTCCCCCAAACAACAACTGAAAACTTTCAGGGATATAGTCCATATTTATTTTTTATTTTTTAAGGTGGGATTTCTCATTAAGATAATTAGTAATTATGTCTTTCAATTCAATCTATATAGTACCATATACAACAAAGAGAAAAAAACCAACAAATACATATGTAATACACTACAGAACTTACACAGCATGTACACATTCAAATATACGTGGATGAGGGGTAAATTACAGATGCTACACAATTAATAGGCATTCAGGAATATTTTCACATTCAAAAAGAAATCAATTTCAATCAATCAAATCAATATTATTGTAAATTAAATTAAATCTTACCAGTTGCAGTGTCTGGTATATTAAGTTTGCTTAAGTGGTCTTTCTGTGCTTTTGCTAGCATACATATTCTATGAAATTCTTCTTTCAGATCCCAGAAAGTCTTCTCTATATTACCCCTAAAAAATAAAAATCAACATTTTAAAATGTAAAGCTATAATTTCCAAGTTTTTTAAATAATCAAACTTATGTAGTACCATTTTATGTGCCACAAAATATTTAAAAGTTAAAAAAAAAATTTTAATTCCTAGACAATATCCCAAAAACCAGCTTGTGTTTGTAGAGGGCCAGGCACAAAGTAAGTGATAAATTAAAAGTTTTAATACATAAATATAGTATAGTCTAGCATATCTACTTATTCATATATACACTTAATGCTGGCTGTCTTATTCTCACATTAGAAATTTCAATGCATTGACTTTTGTTCTCTGCAAACATCTTAAATAGAATATTAAATATTCCTTATTTTGGTAAAGTTCACATTAGGATCCATCCATATAAAGAAATATAGCCTTAACCCTTGGTCTATTGAAATAGTAGAGCTTTAGAGAATTCAAGTTTTAGATCCAGCTCTGCTATTAACTGCATGACTTGTTTAGGTCATTTTTAACATGTAGGACTCTGGGGATGGTCACTTCCACTTATTCTAAAAAGCGATTTTTTTGCAATTGTTAAAGCTTAAAAAAATATATAAAATATATTTCAGTATTGATAATTTTTAAGAGTTGGCAAAAAAAGGATGTAGAACTACCTTTCATGGAGCAAAGGACTGCCAAGACTCCTTGCTGAAGTTTCTTTTCTAGGAGAAGAAACCTCTTGTCTTCTTACCTTAAAGACACAAAATGATTACTATTACTACTTTAAATTGCTTCCAAATTCAAATGAGATCGAGTAAAGAGAAAACACAAAGGAAAATTTATTTACCTTTCCTATTGAAAAATAATTTGAGACAGCTTATAGACCTATATGTAATATACAATTGATTTTTTTCTTTAAATGAGAAAAATCAATGAAAAAGGAAAATGAAGGAGGAAAGTCTGAAGAGATGAAATATTTCTGGCAACTTCAATTACTATTTCCAGTACTGGTAATTTAAGAAATTTCTCAAATTCAACTACTGATCAAAATTGCTGCTCTGTTCACCAAGCACTTCATATGCCCAGAAACTTAGGGGGAAATAAAATGTATGTGTTTACTTCTTTTGATATTCAGTAAAAATGGCCTATATATTTAAATTAATGTGTTTGTCTTTTGTTATAGATTCTTTGCTGAAGAATGCAGCTGTATTAAAGGAAGAAAGAAAACCAAGCTACAGCTCCTTATAATTCAACAAGCATTTAAAAGGTTTATAAAATGGTGCAATTATATATTTAAGCTGCTTCAACACAAGTTCTTGCCTGTTCTTGCCTTTCACTCCCACCCTGTGGCTTACACTGGTATTACATCTATTCTGACATTTAAAAATCAACATTAAAGAACATGTTGTAATAATGTATTCTATGGCTTAAATATTTAAAAAATTTTACACCATACCTAGAAAGTGTTGTGTACCTTCTAAAGCTTATAAACTGACAAGTCCAGAGATCTGAAGAATCCTAATACCGAATCATAAGTTATAATTCATCCAAAATTGTATAGTTCTTAAATTTCAAATCCAAACCAGGGGATATCTATCTTTAGTGACATTTAGATTTTATTTAATTAAGGTCATTGTAGCTATTAAAAATGGAAGACTTTACTTCATTGTGTCTTATCACTTAAGTACTTCACTCTTGCTTTTCAAAATATTTCTTTCAATTTCTTCAGTCTTATTTGTTCTCTAAGACAAAGACTTGATTTCAGTTTGTTTTTCTTAAAATTAATATCTTCTCCAATTTATTTCCCAGTTTTTTCTAAATAAATGCTTTAAATATATAGAGAGTATTATTTTTATAGTATCTCAAAATTAGTAAAATAAAATCTTGCCAATACAAACAATTTGTGATTTTATACATTATATTGTCAGGCGAAAATAAAGATTATTTTGTTGCTGCCTGCATATCGTGTGTTTGACAAACATTCAGGTCATATATTCTTCTGGATTAAAACTGCTGTACTGAGCTTTATAATGCAGTCATATCAGAAGATATTTTCACATTCACAGTTTTTTTTTTTTAAAGTGGTAGACAAGGTTTTTCTATGGTGTTTTGTGCAATGAGAACACTCAATGGATTTTAGTGTGGACTAGGAAGAAAGGCAACATTTTACAGCTAGCCAGCCGGTCAGAATACCACAAATATGAAACAAACTTTTCAAAGATTTTATCATTAAGTCTGTATCAACAAAATCAGAGAAGAGGTATATTAGGAGAATACTTGGCCTGGCACGGTGGCTCATGCCTGTAATCCCAGCACTTTGGGAGACCGAGGTGCGTGGATCACGAGGTCAGGAGATTGAGACCATCCTGGCTAACATGGTGAAACCCCGTCTCTACTAAAAATACACAAAATTAGCCAGGCGTGGTGGCAGGTGCCTGTAGCCCCAAGCTACTTGGGAGGCTGAGGCAGGAGAATGGCATGAACCCGGGAGGCGGAGCTTGCAGTGAGCTGAGATGGCGCCACTGCACTCCAGCCTGGGCAACAGAGTGAGACTGTCTCGGAGCGGGGGAGAAGGAGGAGGAGGGGGAGGGGGAGGAGGAGGGGGAGGGGGAGGAGGAGGGGGAGGGGGAGGAGAAGAAGAAGAAGAAAGAATACTTGTATTTGACAATTTAATATGGTCAAACAAACCATAAAATAAGTGATTAAATAGAATGACCTCCTTATAGTGAGCCAAGATTGTACCACTGCACTCCAGTCTGGGTGACATAGCAAGACTCTGTCTCAAAAAAAAAAAAAAAAAAAAAAAAAAAACTAATGGGGATGAAGAGGACTGAAGGAAAAGATAAGAAAAAAATGACAAACCTTTGTCTCACTTGGTAAATAATTGATGCTAATCTGTGATGTTTAGATTTGATAACTAATGTGGGTGAATTTATCAAGAAAAGATTCCTTGGGTGTATTGGCAGGAGGTGAAGGAGGACTCCTTAAGGAATTCCTATGAAGTATCTAAACTAAGGTCTTCAGCTTCTTCGGGGTTAGAAACACAGCTCTGCTTACTATTATTTTTGTTTTTATTGTTATTGAAAAAAATATTAGTGGTTGTACTAGGCAATACACTGCACCTTTTATCATTCATGCCAAATAAACCTGTTAATATATTTCAAATGAAAATTCTGAGTTCCCAGTACCCAAGAAAAATTTTCAGAAAGGGACCTCTTAAAATGTTACTTGGAAAAAAAAAAAAGCTAAACAGTTTTCTGACAGACATTTTGAAGTTGGGTTTATTTACAATGGGGCATAACATGTTAATGCTATTTTCCATTATAGCAGTCTGATACAACTTTCTGAAAACAATCATTAATTTTTCAAAGGATTTAGGATTAGTATAATCAATGGCAATTCAACACTTTTCCAGAAACTCAGACTTTTTCAGTGCATGATCTTAATAAAGATTAATCAGTTTGTTGAGCATCTCAGAGAGTAAGGATAACTTGTATTTTTCTTTCGATTCTCAAATATAATCCAAGTGGGCTCTGTACTGCAGGAAGACGAAGTTATAACTTCAAATAAGAAAGCAAGGGAATTTTGAACATTATATTTTAGGAGATTTTAAGCATTAAATCATTCAAAAAATGAATTTATTTTGAGGTACTAAAACTTAAAATACTTAACATCATAAACTGTTCCAAGTACTAGTTTGGAAATGCTGAACTTGTGGAATGAATGCTGAAATAAGAGTTTTACACATCATACTTTTCATATACACTTCCAGTATGTCGCTGGGTAAGTCATTCAACTAAATCCATTAAGATAAACACATCTGAAACAGTTGGAAGATGTAAAATGTTTCCTTAAATTTCTTATGTGAATTGGGAGAATTTTGATTTAGTGTAAGTCAATTTAAGCTTCTCATAGATGGGTATTATATCAAAAATATATGTTCAGGGGACAGTTGAATATGCAGTGATATTTAAGAAGGAGAAAAAAAGTGGTTAATATTTCATTAGTCCAAACCAGGCTTTATTCTTGATGCAAACATAATGAAAAATGTTTTTGTTTCGCATTCTGGGATGTTAGATATCAACCTCTCAAAGAAATGTATGTTTTCCTTAACACTTGCTTTTGTTACAGTTGATACTAAAAGTGAAATTGTTTTATTCCTTTTATAAAAAATTGGAAAGATAGAAAGGAAATAAAAATTATCATTCAAAACCATATTTTTTCTTAAAAATTTTAAGCAATTAAAGTCAGTAAAATAAAATTGAGTTATGGAATTTTTGTTTTCTTTTTTTGAGACAGAGTCTCACTTTTGTTGCCCTGGCTGGAGTGCAGTGGCATGATCTTGGCTCACTGCAACCTCCATCTTCTGGGTTCAAGCAATTCTCCTGCCTCAGCCTCCTAAGTAGCTGAGATTACAGGAGCCCGCCACCATGCCTGGGTAATTTTTGTATATTTAGTAGAGACAGGGTTTCGGCATGTTGGTCAGGCTGGTTTCGAACTCCTGACCTCAGGTGATCTGCCCGCCTCGGCCTCCGAAAGTGCTGGGATTACAGGCGTGAGCCACCGCACCCAGCTGAGTTATGGAATTTTTAAAGATAATTCTGACTAAACTCTTTAACAAGATGTATATTCTCTCATATGTATGTAAGAAACCCAAACTTTAAAAGGCTTCTATTAAGTGAAGAAGGTACGTTTTCAGTGATACATATTTCACTTTACTCCAGTGTTCATATCAAAGACTTCCTTTAAACTTTAGTTAGGATCCTTGCATGCAAAGGAATATTTATTTTTAGCTAGCTCAGGCAACTGAGTGTAGTCAATGTTTTATTTTGTTTCTGGATGAGGCTAAACAGAAATACGCTTTTTAAGCAGAAACAAGAATCCTTACTTGGATCAATATAAACTAAGAAATAAGCCAAGGTGGGATGGGATGGATTGGTAGAGGGAATATAAAACTATGGAATAGGTATAAATGTTAGCTTGATAAAATTCATTACAGAAAAAGGAAAAGTAAGTAGTAGGAGAAAAACTGAAAATAAAGATTCATTTGTCACTTAGATTTTTGAGATTTAAGAATGAAATGTTAAAGGAGGAACTGAGGTTGAGTATTTCATTACCATATGAAATATGGTATCTTTTGTCTACATACACTGAGACAAAAGATGTTATGGTGAAGTCAAGCACTGGATACAGCTGAATTAGGGAGAAAGTAAAAAAAGGGTGGAGACAGAAAAAGATTAAGGTATAAAACAGGACCAGAAAAAAATTACAAAAAGATATTTGATAAGAATAAACATAAAAGAATAGTAACATAAAAGTTTGAAGACAAAAGCTAAAAAAAATATAATATTGTATTTAATCTAAAAGAACTTATAGCCATATAAAATCTATGGTTCTCTCACTCTCATTAACATTCCTGAAAATCTAGCAAAGCAAGAGAAACACAAATCCTAGGAGCCTTGTCTGTTCTGTGTGATACAGTGTGCTAGGCAAACCCACTGCCAGTGTGGGAACAACTCCAGGGTAAAATGGGATCCATCCCAGAGTTCTGAAGGAAGTGGCAAGAAAATAAACAATATAAAAATAAAATTAAACACCCTAATTACTTCCAAGTTCTTTATTGGGTTGTGGTTTAACATAACCCATCCCCACAATCTCTACTGATTCAATGCTACAATAAAACATATTGTTTCAGAAAAGGTAAAATCCTTTACCAGTACTGCCACAATTACTGTAATTTCAATTCTATCCAAGTTAATTTGTAGAATGAGATGAATACTTTTCTACTATCTGTCTTCTAAGTCTTTCACTTTGTATTAGGTACCTTTTGCATATATCTTTCTGAATTTATTTTTTTAAAGGGAAGAAATATTTGTGGAGATGCTTTTTTAATGTAAAACGGAAACTGCATAACTTCAGTGACCAATTTAATTAAGATTTCTCACACTCCTTTCACTCTTTCCCCAAATACTACACTTAAAATGAACTGATCCGTGCTGCGCATGGTGGCATGCTCCTGTAATCCCAACTACTAGGGAGGTTGAGAGGGAGGAGTTTGAGACCAGCCTGGGCAACACAGCAAGAACCCGTCTCAAAAAAGAAAAAATCAACTGATTTGAAAAAATCCTTTAACCACAAATTTAGTGTTATACCACTACACCATGAAGAACAGAAGCTATCTTCTTGAAAATAGCTATTATTTAAGCAATTTGCATGTATTACTTATTTAACTTAAATCACAAAATCTGCTTATTTTGAGATGGAGGTCTTGCAATGCTGAGCAGACTAGAGTCAAATTTCTGGACTCAAGCAGTCTTCCTACTGCAGCCTCTGAAGTAGCTAGGACTACAGGTGCACGCCACTGCACCTGGCAAGCCACAAAATCTTCTGAATTATGTACTTAATTATGATTTTAAAATTTGCTTTGAAGAGATCAAATAATTTGTATATAGTTTGGCAGACGGAGTAGCTGTGACTGGAACACAAGCCTTTCTGCCCCAGTAGCTTTAACTACTTAGCCATAATGCTTGGCTGCTGGAGAAGCTAAGTGGTACAGTTATCCAGCATAGGGCTGGAGATAAAGAATGGTTACATTTACATATTGCACCAAGGCAAACTAATTTTAAGATTCTAAAATCTTCCTGTCATACAATAAAAATACATATTTATCACTGAGAAGCAGTTACAGGCCACGTTTTGATGCTTAAATATTGCCCAGGATGGGAGGGGAAACCTTTGGTATAGCCTTTTTTTTTGCTGTGTTCTCAAGGATGTATCGTACAAATAGAAATGTACATCCAAAAATAACTTAAGATAGATTTACTCAAGTTTTGCCAAACGAGTCACTTGTTAACATAGGCAAATTTGGCAGTACTTTCTTTGACAAAATTTCATAGTATTTCTCAAACTTGGCATAGAAGTTAAGCATTTGACAAAGCATGACAATGGGTAGAGTACCCTACCGGTAATTCTATCCTCTCTGGAAAGCTTAACTCCCTTCCTGCCTCCCCAGCTATCTTTTAATAAAAGACTGGGTATAGTTATAGTAGCTGATAAAGTCCTTGTCTGGTAATTTCAGTGTCTGAATCATCTTAGGGTTGGTGTCTGTTCTCTTATAACTGGGTCACATTTTCTGGGTTCTTTATATGTTGGGTGATTTTGGACCATATCCTGACCATACTCAGCTAGAAAAAACCAAAAAACTAGACTTTAGGAGTTAAGATTCCATAGTGTAGGAGTGAGCACCTAACAAACCATTCTTCTGCAAATAACAGTTATAAACTTTGGGCCACACACACACACACACACACACACACACACACACACACCCCAACTACTTGAAAACATTGAAGACCGAACTTTGCATATATTGGAGGAGAGTCAAAAATGTGTAGTAAGTAAATTGGCTTAGAGTGCATTCCCAGTTTTCTATGGTTTTGTCCTGATGATGGCCACACTGCAGCAGAGGCACAGTAGTAGCTGAAATTCCAACAAAAAAGCCCACTAACATTCTGGCTGGAAGAACCAAGAAGGAGAATGAGATCATAACCATGGTCACCGGAGAGTGAGGGAAAGGAGCCCTAGAGAATTTGAGAACCTTAAATTCTGAGTTTCAATTCAGCTCAAGTCTCTGGCAGTCCCAAAGTTGGGCGAGACTAAAAGCTTTGTAGCTAAAGCTCTAAGGATTGAACTGAGATTGGAGCTGCCTCTCTCCATAGGAGTGACAAGTTACCCTGAGCTAATCAAGTTCACTGCCTGTAAAAACAAAACTACCAATACCCTTCACCACTCTAGAAAACATTTTGTCCATTTCTTAAAACAAACAAAAACTCCAAACATGTAAGTACTATAGGACCCAATGAATGCACTCCTGGGCACTTCAAAATTTATGTTCACACAGAAACCTGTATACAAAATATTTACAGCAGCACTCTGTCTATAAGCTAAGAAAAAGATAGGAAGCACTTTCTCCTCTGAAGTCATGATTATGTCACCTAAAAATGGTTATGGTAAATGAAATGGCTCATTCAAAACTGTTTTAGCTTTCAGTTTACATAATGTTCTCCCAAGTGACCTAGAATAATTTTGGCTCTTGTCTAGAGATTATCCTTTTTCCATCAACATATTGTAGAAAATTTAACTTTACGTATCTATGTACGCATAACCAAGAAAAAGGCAAATAAGAACTTTTCTTCTTTTCTGTTAGCATCAAAAAAATCTTAGGGCAGGAGAAACTCTAAAGAAACTGAGGTTAGGTCTTTCCTGAGTAGTAAAATTCAAAACTGGGGGCCTCACCACCTTTTTTTTTTTTTTTTTTGGCCAAGAAAGAATTTAGCAAAAAATAAACAAACTACCAAGACCTAGTATCTTCTTCACGTCAAAGGGGAATTAACATTTATCAAAAAGAAAAAGAGTAGGAAGAAGAATTTTAGATTCAGCTTTATCAAAAAGTTATCACTTTATGCTCACGGCTCAGGATAAGATGAGAAGCAAGAGCTGAGGACAGAAGTGAGGAGTCTCAGGCTGCAGAATAGATAAAAAAGAGAAGGCAAGAGAAAGAATGTTCAATGAGCAGAAGCAAGAAGGAAAACAAGGAGATTCACTGTGGCCATTTGGCCATTTAGCAGACATATGGTCCAGATGTAACTTCTAGAGAATACAGACAAGTCAGTGGCTCCCTATAGTATTATTAAGATAAAATGTAGAGGGAAACATGCTGTCTTTAATGTTAAATAGTCAAGAGAAATTAGGAGTAGAAATAACAATGAGTAAATCCATCAAATATGGAATTACTTAGAGGAAACTAAGCTTAAATGCAAAAATCACACTACTATTGACAAACATAATAGGAAGGAGACAACAAAAGATGCTCATCTTAAAATTATTCGTTTCCAAAAGGGACTTATCAGGGAGGGAGACAAAAACCACAGGTTAATGACAATGCAGAATGTGTGGAAACTGCTATACAACAGTTTTATTAGGATTCTAAGATATATAGCTTAGAGCATAAGTATATAGAAAGATGACTAACTGGCAAAGAAAAAAAATCTTTCAGGGAATAAATCAGCTTTCATAACATAGCAAGACACTGCTTAACCAAGCAACAGAGAAGCTCGGAGTGTATAGGTGCAAATGAAAAATTAGATGACTCTTTCCCTCCTCTACCCTCAAAATCTAGCAGTATCTTGGAAGGAACTACGAATCCAGTGAGAGGATGTTAAAACACAATACCGGGAAGAGAGTTAGCTGAAGATCCTGTACTTAAACAAAGCTAAGTGGTTTTCTTAGTATTGATTTCATATCCTAGATACAGTCTTGCGCCTTTAAAAATTACCAGAGTACCTAGTATGCAGCACTTCATAGTCCTAGGGTTTTATGGAACATACTAGAAAATGCAGATATCTACTATCAAACTATCTTTTAACAACTTAAGAGTCAAAATTCAGAGTCTGCTCTAGATTTAATATAGATTAATTCACAAGCATCATGATTTAAAGTATGAAGATGTAAAACAATTGATTATCCAATGTATGTGAAAAGAACTGATGAGGAAGCACTAGGACCTCCATGTACAAGTAAACATTCCTGAGGAGATGCTGGAGTATTCTTAGAACATGACATTTTTCAGTAGGATGAAAAGTAACTTACTGAGAAAAAGGCAATATGATTTTTTTTCTAACAGGATATTATAATATGGTTAAACCAGTGGTTCCCAAAATATGGTCCAGGATCCTTAAGGGTCCCAAGTACCTTTCAAGGGATACAATGTTGGAAGATGTAATCTGCCATGGCCCCTGAGCATTCGGGCACATTTTTGCTGTTCATGTCAGGAATACAAGAATCTCACTGTTCTTTACCTGGGGCTTTTCTCAGGCTTGTGTTTGCAGAGAGCAAATTTGAAAGACTAGGTAATATCTCCCTCTTGGACAAAGAGCAGGCATGCTTACCACCTGCTATAAAATGGTGGGTTCCCCAAGCTCAATATGCCTCTCCTTCAATGTAACCATTGCATGTATAAGCATCATCTGTGTCTATCTGTGTTACCTCCTAGGTGGGACTAATGAAAATAAGATGTTCTTGGCTACTCGTTTTACTGTAAATAATAAAGTCCTTTTTCTCTGATTCACTTTTCTGTTTTTCTCCAGTACCCATGAAACAGTAACTGGCTAACTTATTAGCTTGTAAGTAGAATAAAATGAAATCCCAGACCCTGACATAACGACATAATTGAAATCACAATTGTCACAATTAAGATATTATTAATATTTGCATTTTTTACTGTGTTGGCATTTAGGTTGATTATGCAAAAACAATGGTGAGTAAAACTGCTGGTGCCCGAGTATGACTAAGGCCATATCAAACTGTTGTCACTGTATTCTTCAATGTCACACACTCAGGAAAAAAACAGCAAAAAAAAAAAAAAAGGCAGTTTCAACTAAGAATGTCCTTAATAAGGCAGTAAAATGATTAATTTTACTGAAACTTGATCTCAACATATTTTTAATATTTTGTGTGACAAAATGGGAAGTATACACACAAGGACTTCTGCTGCATACTGAAGTACAATTATTGTCTTGGGTAAAAGTACTTGTGCAACTATTTGAGTTCCAAGTAAACCAGTTACTTTTCTAATGGAATGCCATTTTGCTTGAAAGAATGACTGACACACAAGCTATGGTTATTCAGACATTTTCTCAAAACCAAATGAAGTTAGCCTGTCATGTTAAGGAAAGCAACTGACAAGATTTGTTGCCAATGATAAAATTTGAGCTTCCAAGTGAAAATTAAAATTTTGGAAAACCTGTACCTGTCATAGTAAGCTTGACAGATGCCCAATACTTAAAAGATTTTTCTGATGTGATCAGTGATGATGTTAAATGTGATTTAAAAATATTATATAATAGGTCAACATTTGCAAGATCTACACAACTTAGTGAACCAATATTTTCCAAATGATTCATGATGTAACAATCACACATTAGTAAAAGACATATTCAAAGTACAAGATAGACCAACAGCTTTTAATGTAAAGTTCACTGATATGATTTCAGATTCCATATTGCAGCTAACATTTTAAGATACTACCAAATTTTAGTGCAGTATCAAAGACTATCCACAATTGCTAAAAAGGCTATTAAAATACTCTTCCCCTTTTCAACTACAATATCTATTTTGAGGCTAAATTTTCATCATATAATTCAACCAAAAAAAAAATAAAAATCACAGCAGATTGAATGTAGAAGCGCTTCATAACACAGAAAAAAAAATACCTTCAAAACAGATTTAGAGAATTTTTTTTTTTTTTTTTTTTGAGACAGAGTCTCACTCTTGCCCAGGCTGTGATCTTGGCTCATGCAACCTCCACCTCCTGGGTTCAAGCGATTCAACTGCCTCAGCCTCCAGAGTAGCTGGGATTACAGGCACCCACCATCATGCCTGGCTAATTTTTCTATTCTTAGTAGAGACAGGGTTTCATTACATTGGCCAGGCTGGTCTCAAACTCCTGACCTCAAGTGATCCACCCACCTTGGCCTTCCAAAGTGTTGGGATTACAGGCGTAAGCCACTGCGCCCAGTCAGATTTTGACAACTTTCAGGATGACGGGTTATAATAAGATAAACTAGATGGTTTGTGGGTGCTATAGTTTGGATATTTGTTGCCTCCAAATCTGATTTTGAAATTTGATCCCCAATGTTGGAGGTGGCCTAATGAGAGGGGTCTGGGTCATGGGGGCAGATCCCTCATGAATAGAGAAATCCTGGGGGCTGTGGGGGTAAGGATAGCAGGTGAGTGAGTTCTTACTCTTTTAGCTCCTGAGAAAACTGGTTGTTAAAAAGAATCTGTCACCTCCCCTCTCTCTCTTGCTTCCTTTCTCACCATGGGATCTCTGCAATGCTGGCTCCTCTTTGCCTTCTGCCATGAGTGGAAGCAGCCTGTGGCCCCTGCCAGATGCAGATGTCCAATCTTGAACTTTTACAGATATCAGAATCATGAGCCAAATAAACCTTTTTTCTTTATAAATCACCCAGCCTCAGGTATTCCTTTATAGCAACACAGACTACGATGGAGGTGGACAGGGGGCTATTCCTTACCTATCGAGGTTGAGAGAACAGCCTTTCATGTCTTGGCCAAGAGAAATTAGGGCTGGATAGACTCTGTTGACTCTATTGTGTGTGATTTGAAGATGAGTTTTAAATAAAGGGAAGTGTGAAAAAAAGGATGAGAAGGGGAAATAAGGAGAGAAAAACCATACTAGAGACATTCAAATTTGCTTCTAAGTTAGGAAAGAGAATTTAGAAGGTTGACATATCACTTCTCATTTTCTTTTCTTCCTCAAAATTATTTCCAGTATTTTAACAAAAGCAAAAACTGTAAGATGATGTACTGAATTCAAAAACACAAACCCAGAGCAGGAAAGAGTTAGGAAGAATTAATCATTTAGATTTGGAAACAAAGTTTCTGCAATAGAAAATTTCAATGTAATTATTAAAACATTTTGGATATCAATATTTTTTTCTTAAGAGTTTGTGTATTGGCCAGCCACAGTGGCACACACCTATAATCCCATCACTATAGGAGTCCGAGGTGGGTGGATCATTTGAGATCAGGAGCTCGGGACTAGCCTGGCCAACATAGTGAAACCCCGTCTCTACTAAAAATACAAAAATTAGCCAGGTGTGGTGGTGCATGCTTGTAATCCCAGCTATTCGGGAGGCTGAGGCAGGCGATTCGCTTGAGCCTAGGAGGCGGAGGTTGCAGTGAGTCAAGATGGCACCACTGCACTCCGGTCTCGGTGACAGAGTGAGACCCTGTCTCAAAAAAAAAAAAAACAGTTTGTGTAGTATGACACTTCGGAGAAAACTGAACTTTAATGAATAAATTGGTTGAGGATAGTTGTTTTCCTTTCTAATTGATATTCTACCAAGAAGTCTATAAAAAAGGCTGGTCTCCAAAGAGGAGTAATATAGAAGCATTAGATATAAAAATAGGGTATATATAATGCAGTTTCTAGAAAGAAAACCAGGAGAAGCAGTACATTTGCTCTGGATTACAAGGTAAGGATTACCTGAAGTACTACACACAAACACGTTTTTCTCCAATTCTCTAAGCCCCAGCCTAGATTGGCCTGTGCCATTGTACAGTGTGCATAATCACCATTTCTGTATGATAAAAGATGGAAAGAAAAGATTAAACATTAAAGGAATTCAGGGGCAAATTTTTAAAAAGTTGAGTAACAAACAAATGCAGTTAAATTTATTTCAAGTTCCTCTCTTAGAAGAGGTGCTATGTGTTTAGATGATGTAAATGAGATGTGACTTTTCCACAGAAATCACTTAGTAGTTAAATATGTTGACTAACGGCCTAATTTTTAGCTTTTGTTCAAATGATGAAAAACATGTTTATCATTTACCTATAAACCATTTTAAAGCTTTTACTTACTTGGACAATATATAGCAACTTAACAAACAAATGTGGTTTAAGAGAGTTGCAACAGAAAGTGTCTGGAGTGTTGAGAGAAGCTATAGGGGCCCAAAACTCAGATGATCCCTAAGTGGGCACTGCCCTTGAAGTCCAGTGTATATAAGATATAAACAGTATAAGGATGGGGATGCCATCTAAGACCTAGACCTGTGAGATTAGGATTTTATTAGCTACAGAAGATCAGAAAGCAGAACAGAGTTCAAGTTCATGTACTGCCTGCCAAAATTGCTATGCATAATTGAAGGAGCAAACCATGCGTAAATGCCACTCACTGAAGGACTGTCTATAGAATAAACTAAGAAAAAGGTAGCAAGCACTTTCTCCTCTGTAGCCACGATTATGTCACCTAAAAATGGTTATGGTAAATGGCTCATTCAAAACCTTCAGTTTTAGCTTTCACTTTCAGTTTACATAATGTTCTCCCAAGTGACCTAGAATAATTCTGGCTCTTGTCTAAAAATTATCCTTTTTCCATCAAAATCTTGTAGAAAATTTAACTTTACTTATCTATGCACACATAACCAAGATAAAGGCCAAGTAAGAACTTGTCTTCTTTTCTGTACTGGAACCTAAATTGTGGGCCCTTGATCAAGCCCTTAAGCTGAGAATTTTAATTTTTAAATTAAATTAAGGCCCTATATGTTTTATCAGTGCCATAAAATTACAGTTAGAATTTCTTTTTTTTTTTTTTTTTTTTTTCAGACAGAGTTTCGCTTGTCACCTAGGCTGGAGTGCGCGATCTCAGCTCACTGTAACCTCCGCCTCCCGGGTTCAAGCAATTCTCCTGCTTTGGCCTCCCAAGTGGCTGGAATTACAGGTGCCTGCCACCACACCCGGCTAATTTTTGTAGTTTTAGTAGAGACTGGGTTTCATTTTGTTATATAATTAGGACTTTACATTATTTTATAATGCTTGCTAATTGCTGTAGGTCTCCAAATCATCATTTCCTCAACCAGACTATAGCTCCTTAAAGGGGATAGATGTTATCTATAACTTACAATACTATTGCTGTTTTGTGTTTTGTTTTTTGTATTTCCGTTAATAACCAGCAAGGCTTGGCAAATAGGAGTTCAATAACTACTTCTTGTATAAGTGACTGACAAATGACTTTTTAGACAACAGCTTTCTTGAAACATGTCAGAGCTTCTATATTTACTTGCAATTGTCCAGTACAGCACATCTTACTGCTTGCAATTGCCAGCTCCACAGCTATATCACTGTTTATACTATTCTAAACCTAAAACATCTTTCTTGTTCCTCAAAGCTACCGTATCTGCTGATCTAATCACAATGATAGCTATATTTGAAATCTGCAAACTGTTTAACTGACATCTTTCAGTAACAACTGCACTCGTCATATACCTGAGTTTTTAAGTCAGATGAAAAATAAAGACATGTATAAAGAATAAATTAGAAATATATAGACATGAGAACACATAAACTCTATTTAATTAGTGAACTCATACCATGTTTACTTCATATTTTGGATCCTAGAATCTGAAATAACTTTCCAACATTCAATAATGTTAATTATTAAATCAAGACTTTAAGCCGGAAGACAGGGAAAAACATCTCTTTGCTCTCCAGTGGTTGGCAGTCTTAAGTATACATCATGAATTCAGAATTATTGGATAAATGATGAAAAGTAATTTACCAATATCATCAAATTTTTTGTCTTCTATATTATTGCTTTCTACATATTTTCTTGCATCAAACCACCGAGAATTTTGTATAATTCTCCACAGGAACAAAAAGTGGCATAGAAAGATGAGGGCAAACAATTTCTGTCAAAACCTAGACACTCAAAATAGTATTTAGTTTGGCAACCAAACTATCTTGCAGAAGCAAATTACAAAAATCTCATTTCTGAGATTTTAAAAGTGACACAGTACATTACAATCCTGGTTTTTAAAAAAGTGAATTAAACTGATAATTTATAGTTTTGTATTTTTATAGAATACCTTTATATTTGTTACACAAATACAAAACTTGTTATTTAAATAGTAACCGCTAACATGGACATAAGTTACTATGTCTGACAATAGTGTTCTGTAAACAAGAGATGAATAGTCTTTGTCAAGAATAATTGTGTGCATTTTTGTTATCTGATTTCCTATCTGCATTTTCAGTTTTTAACATTATAAAAAAGAATCAGTAATATGCAACAATTTCTTAGTTCTCTAAGCATTGCTATTATTATCCTCTGGAAAATATATTCATATTAGAATTTTTGAAATTGTTCTTAAGATGATAGGCTATGATATTTTTTCCCTTTAAGATTAATAATCACATGATTCAGGAAGTTAAATTCACTATTAAGTGAATATTAAGTTCCCTTACCTTTCATCAATATTTGTTGTAAGGTAAATTAAATTAAGTATCAGTCTCCTTGTCTCTTGATCTTTCACATCCTCTTCTGTACACCACAATCTACAATACCTGTGTTGCTTTTAAAATATATCTATGAAACTTTGATACTCATCCCTTCAAGGGGTGCAACTTAATTTCTTGCCCCACTACTTAGTGACTTGCTTCTAATGAACAAAATTAAGTGGAAGTGAAGGAATATGACTTTGAGACTAAGTCACAGAGGGCACATTTCTCTCTCTCAGATGCCTTACTTCGAGTGAAGTTAGCTGTCAGTTTGGGTAGACAGGCTCATGTGGAAAGGTCTCTGGCCAACAGTCATGTGAGTGACCCATCTTGGAAGTGGATCCTCCAACCAGTTAAGCCTTCGGATGACTGCAGTCCTCGTCCACATCCTGACTTCAACATAAGAGACCCTGAGTCAGGGTCACCCAGGTAAGTCACTCCAGAATTTCTGACCCACAGAAACTCAGATACATTTGTTGTTTTAAGCCCTAAGTTTTGGGGTAAGTCTGGAATAATATGAGAGAGAATACAAAAGACTGTGCAAATTACTGTGGTGTACAAAAGACAAAACTAAGGTTTTCCATTAAACTGAGTATTTCCTTCCCCACTGTCTCAAGCAGAGCACTAAGGGTCATCTAATGATAGAGGCTTTGTCTTTAACTCTTTCTGTCCCTTTAGAAGTCAAAGGATTTTTGCATGCTTTTTGTGTAGGAATAACATGAATAGAGATTGAACTATAAATTTCATGTCTCTTCAGTAAAATTTTCTAAAAGGGCCTCTTCCCCCTTCAAATATCCCTCTTTCCTCTACTTCATGTCTCTTTTTCCAAGGCAGCCAGAATGGCTATTTGCTAAAATGTCCACCTTTCCCTTCTCAAACATCCTGACAAAACAAAGTCCTAAACAAAACAAATAGTCTAAAGAAAACAAATTCTCAAACCACCGACCAAACAGAAGGAGGAAAGGACTGTGGGTGGCTCATAGTGGCTGCCTTCTGTTACTGGTTCAAAGCGTTTCTATTAACTTACTAATTCATTATAGAAGCTAGGCCAACTGACTGGGAATGTGATTTCTAGAAACAGATTAGTTTTGCAGAAGACCAATAATATTAAAGTATACTAAGAACAGAATAAAAAAGAATCACACCATCACCTTAACCATTTCTCTATAATGCCTTCTAGTTCTCATCCACGTGGGTGCATACTCTTAAAAAACTGCAACCAACCAACATGGATTTTTTCCATAGTGGAAGAAGCTTGAATATAGCTACATATTCAGAGTTCTTTAGGAAAAGTTTCACCCGTATTAGCTAAAGGTGAATTATAACTCACTAAGTATAGACCAACACATAGGCCAGTGGAACATATTTTAATTTTCATTGCTTGATGGGCCAGTATTTTTTCTAACATAGGCCTAATTTTTTACACTAAGCATACAGACAACTCTCAAATATTCAATAAATCTAATATATCCATTCTTTTAGAATATATTTTCTCTTTTCTTTAATCCCTTATACGTTTAGTGCTCATTAGCACTTTGGCTAGAGATATATAAAATAAGAGGAAGCTGAAATACAAGACAGTTAATTTTAATTTTTATTAAATGGTTACAAGGAAAATTGAGTTGATCAGCTATTCAAAGTATAAAAATGTGGCTATAACATAAATCTTTCCCCTATTAGTAAAGATAATTAAGAGAACTCACTGAAATTAGATTTATTCCTTACTTGGAGCCTTTCCTCTTACCATCTGCCCAAAAATATAGTTACAATTGATGTAATATTATTAATTCTTTGCACACAGGCTATCTCTGAAATGATTTCTGTTACTTAAACTTAATTTCACCCCAGGTAGCCAGATATATATTTCACAGATAAAACAATTAGCCTACAGAATTTAAACAAATATAATTTTTAAAGAGATTTCTGTTGAAGGTCTGCTTTTGATACTTATTGACTGAAAATAAACTCTAAAACTTTCATAAATAACAAATTATCCAAATTAAAAAAAAAACTATTACTATATCTTAGAGCTTTTCACGTCATCCCTTTTGTTCTAACCAAAGTTTTATTTTCAAAACTACCTTCTACATAGTTTAAACTGGAGATGTCCTATTACTTTCAAAGGAATGCTATAAATTATTATTAAATTTGTGGTAAAGTAATGGCATTTGGAAGACACTGAAACAGGAAGATTAGAAATATTATTTATTTAAGCACTAAATTTATGTCAGTATAGTAATTCTACAATTTTATAATGTACTACAATAGGCCTAGTAACAAAATTGTATTCCAAAAAGTCAGAATCATTGTTTCTCAATTTCCTCTTTTGCAAAATAAACCTAGTATATTTCAATGCCATGGTTTCAGTGTTTATCAGCATTTTTAGATACATGAAAAATCGAATGGGGGTGAAGAAAACTGAATGACTCAAAGAATGGTTTCAAATAAAAATATATGTAATAACGGGTACCAAAATAACTTCTTATTGTAAAACTTTTATTTATAGAAAAAAGCTCTCGAAATTGGATTTCTCAGATTTGATGTTAAATAATAAGATAGTCTTAGTTATGCAATCAGTAACTGAATAACCCTGACAAAGTGAAAATCTCCTACTTTAGTTAGAAGGAAAGAAATAAATACAGCACTCTTGATTTAATTGTTGTTGTTGATGTTAAGAAACCTTATTTGCTAAGAGTTCTTATTTTATTCAAAATATGTATCATCCCACTAAAAGCCAACTCATCTCATTAAAGATATCCTTTTCAAACTTACAAAATTTCAATGACTTATGAAAACATGGAGAACAATATAATATACATATATACTACCGAGTTAACAAGTGTTAACATTTTGCATACCTGCTTAGCTCTCTTCTATTAAAAAAAAAAAAAAAAAAAAAAAGTTGCAGATATAACTGCTGAAGCCCTCATTATTCCTTTCTCAGATATCAGTCTCTTTTCTCCCCAATTCTGGAAGTGATCGTTTTTCTAAAGAAGATGTGTGCCCTTCCTGTCCAGGTTTTTATACTTTTATTACATATTTGCGTTTCCACAAACATTAACGTTATGTTTTAAAAACTACATAAAGTATCCTAATTAGCCAGGCGTGGCAGCATGTGCCTGTAGAATTGCTTGAACCTGGGAGGCGGAGGTTGCAGTGAGCAGAGATCATGCCACTGCACTCCAGCCTGGGTGACAGAGCAAGACTTCATCTTCAAAAAAACAAAAACAAAAACAAAACAAAATAAAAGCAACAACAACAAACTATATAAAGTATTCCCATTTTATCATTTTGTAATTTCCATCTTTACTCAACATTGCTACTGAAATTTAGGCAAATTAATATATATTTAGTATATTTTAATTTTTCTAAAGAGTTTCTAAAGATCAACTATTCTGTTATGGGTGGATATTTAGGTTGTTGCTAACCCATGGCATGAACGTCCTTGTATATGTCTCCTTGCGGATATGTATTATTTCTTTCTGTATTACTTCAATAAAGTTTTGCTTAAGCTAGTTGGGTGGATTTGTTTTTTTTTAAACTAAGCACAGACAATTGAAGAAAAAGCTAGAAAGCTATTTTCTAATCTGTCTTATTATTTACCTGATTTTAATCTTTTATTTATTTATATACACACACACCCACCCACATATATGTACATATGTATGTGGATGTGGCTTTTAATTAATTATTTAGAGACAGGGTCTCACTCTGTTGCCCAAGCTGGAATGCAGTGTCATGATCATGGGTCACTGTAGCAGCCTTGATCTCTCAGGCCCAAGCAATCCTCCCACCTCGGCCTACAGTAGCTGGGACTACAGGCATGTGCCATCCTGAGTGGCTAATTTTTAAATTTTTTATAGAGATAGAGGTCTCCCTATGTGGCCCAAGCTGGTCTCAAACTGTTGAGCCCAACTGAACCTCCCTCCTTCACCTCCCAAAGTGTTTGAATTACAGGAGTGAGTCACTGTGTCCAGTCCTATTTCTTTGTTAAATCTTTTCTTTGTTGAAATGCTTGTGATGTAGAAAAAAGGTTAGTAGGAAATACAAAACCTTAGCCTTTATTTTACTTGAAAATAGTTCTTCTATTCAGAAATATTTAAGTCACATATTTATATATATAGAACTTCTGTTTGGAATTCCCGTGGTAGATCACTTCAGAAAAATAAAATGAGGAAGCTATGTTACGCATCAGCATTTGAATGTTGCTTTCTGCAGAAGCAATGTCTACCTTTGGTAGTTTTTCCTTTGCTATTCCTGAAATCACTTTATTATGTGGCTGATCAACAGTCAAATTATTCTTCCTTGTTTCACTGTCTTCAAGCAGAGGAACACAGCCATAACTGCCATCTGCAAGACAAAAACCTCTTGGATATTAGCAGAAAACCCTTATTTTTGGTACCACCTGAAAAAGCAAAAATAATACAAACTCAAAACCGTAAAGAGAATAGATTTTAAGGTAGGAGTTTTAGAAAATTCTTTAGGTAACAGTTACTTTGACAAGTTGTCCATTTACATTTTTTCCTTCCCACTAAACATACAAAACCCCTGCTCTCCAAAAGTCAGCAGTATGTAAAATATACAGAATTTAGAAAACTAGAAATATGCTCTTTGCCCCTGTCAGCAACAATTCAACTTTTATATAAGTCGGATTTTCAGGTATGCATTTCTTATTTGAGATAATTATTTGTATTATGACTCCATGCTTATCATAGGAAAATTAGAAAATACAGACAGCCAAAAAGAGTAAAAAGTAAATGCTACCCAAATTTTTATCACCTGTGAATTATTCCAGTTAATACTTCTTTTCCTAAACATATAAATTCACACAAGAATCACTCTTTTTCTGCATAAATGAAAATAACACTTATTTACGTATCCTGCTTTGTTCATTTTGCTATATATCATCAACATATTCTTACAAGTTAATACCTATTATCACTTTTCTTGGCCACATAGCTATTCATATAGATCACTGTAACTACTGAATATTTGTTTCTAGCTTTCCATGATTAGAAATTATACTGTAATACACATCCTTGCATATATATTTTTGAGTACCTGAACAAATGTTTTCTCATGATATAGTCTTAGGACTTGAGTTTTTGGTTCAAAAGGCATAGATGTTTTCAAAAGCTTTTGCTGCTATTTACTGGCAAATTGCTTTTCAGAAAGTTTTATAAACTTAGAGTTCCACCATATAGTATAGTATAGTATAGTATAGTATAGTATAGTATAGTATAGTATAGTATAGTATAGGTGAAAGTCCACTTTCCCATATCCTGCAAGTGTTCATTTAAATAAATGTAACATATAACTGTACCACAGTTATAATATCAAAACTATGGAGAAACAACGAAGGAATACAACAGAAGAACTCAACTTACACCTTTCTTTTCACCAAGAGGTTCTAGAAATACATAAAAAATTAACATGCACATACCTTGAGTGGAATTCACAAGAAGTAACTGTGATTTTAGCTTGTCAATAATAGTTTGTTGAAGGGACAGCTGTTCCTGTTGTTCACGTATTCTCTGCTCATAGTTCTCAGTCTGCTGACATAAAAACCAGTTAGCGTGATATTTACTGACAGACATGAACACATTATTTACCATCCATTAATAATATAAATAGATACGAGTTGCCCACATTGTCATTTTGCAGGTATTGTGATTTATGAGATACAAGTTGTTACAAACATCAGTGATTGAAGACACTTAAAGCACCGTAAAAGTTTTAAAGATTATCTTATTTGACTGGGCGCGGTGGCTCACGCCTGTAGTCCCAGCACTTTGGGAGGCCGAGGCAGGTGGATCATGAGGTCAGGAGATCGAGACCATCCTAGCTAACACGGAGAAACCACATCTCTACTAAAAATACAAAAAATATTAGCCAGGCATAGTGGTGGGCGCCTGTAGTCCCAGCTACTTGGGAGGCTGAGGCAGGAGAATGGCATGAACCTGGGAGGTGGAGCTTGCAGTGAGCCAAGATCGCGCCACTGTACTCCAGCCTGGTAGACTGAGCAAGACTCCGTCTCAGGAAAAAAAAAAAAAAAAAAAAAAGATTATCTTATTTAAACACATATCAGTCAAGGATTCAATCTACGATTTCCTGATCCTTCAGTAAGGATCAAAACTGTAATTTAGCATTTATTCCTTAATGAAAAAAAAAAAGCACAAATGAAACAACAAATACTATATTAAAGTGATTTTTAAAAAATACACACTAACTTAAAAAACTAAGATTTTGTGTCTTTCAAATAAACACACTTCCAAATTTATTTTTAGGGCACACAAACACTAAGGAAGTATTGATAAAAATCAAAGGGACAAATACAAATTATAAAATTATAACGACCAGAAACTTCTCTGCTAAGTTTTAAGAAATTAAGAGAACACCATGGTTGACCTTTGGTGTCTATCTTAAATGCCATAGTTTCCCTTATATTGTTAATCCATTCATCTTGCTATTTTATTGCAATGACTGTGAAAATAAAGCAATGAAATAAGACACAAGTTTGTACTGAGGAATACAGATGCTGCAAACCTTCAAGCAAATTTGAAACTGTTGTATCACAATTACCAAATTAGTACAGTCTTAAAAACGTATCACCAAACAGTAACAGAGAACTTTTTTTTTTTTAAACCAATTTCTATCCCTGGAGGGATAAATAATGTCTAAGTTGCAAATTCCTTGAAATATAAAGTGAAAATGAAGTTCTAATAATCTCAGAATGATATTCAGTAGATACTATTTGACTTTAAACTGATTCTTAAAGTTCAAAATTAGTGAAGCTCTATTATTTTCAGAGACCAATAAACTTAAAAATTTTAATAAATTACACAGCTGTTCATCGATTAGCAAATATAAATTAGCTTAAGAAATTAAAGCTTGGGAGGCTGAGGCGGGCGGATCACGAGGTCAGGAGATCGAGACCATCCTGGTTAACACAGTGAAACCCTGTCTCCACTAAAAATACAAAAAATTGGCCAGGTGTGGTGGCAGGCGCCTATAGTCCCAGCTACTCGGGAGGCTGAGGCAGGAGAATGGTGTGAACCTGAGAGGCGGCACTTGCAGTGAGCCGAGTTCGCGCCACTGCATTCCAGCCTGGACAACAGAGTGAGACTCCATCTCAAAAAAAAAGAAACGAAAGCTAAATACATTTTCCCAAATAAAAGGTGAACTTTTATAAGTAATACCGTTCAAATATGAATAACTGACAAAGCTGATAAGCAACCCATGTGGTGCACTGTCTTTGCACACTGCCTAAAGGCAGTCTTACATAGTTTCACATTCCCCATAGAATTCATATAGATTAAGTAATTTATACATAGGAGGTGTTCAGTATATGTTCACTGAAAAATTAAAAAAGGAAATACGGATTCCAACTACATTTTATTATTGTGAACAGAAGAATGAATCATGTGGGTCTACCTGAAGTGTATGTCCAATGAATATGTCTCAGAAATGATCACTGATACCCAAGTCTAGTCTAGGGCCTGGCTTCCCAGGATAAGACATCTTATTTCTGTATAAATTCACACCCAACCCCCTAGAAACAGTGTCGTAAGCTGACTGAATGAAGGACCCAAAAATCTACAGCAAATTCTAAATATTGATTGACTTGGGCTACACAGCACCACCAGGGCTGAAGAATCAGCAAACAAGTTAGAGTCTTCTCTATATATTTCTGCATTAATTAAAGCTTTCTCCAAGAACTCAAAGTTCTTCACAAACATCAATCAATAAGTACCTATTTTTCACTTTATTTTGATAGGTATATACATTATACAGTCTAGAGATTAAGTAACCAGTCCAAAAAACTTAACAAGTTAGAGACAGGTCCAGAATAAATGTCTATGTTATTCAAGTCTCCATGTCTTTTTCTCCCAACTTAATGAAGAAACCATATATTTTCTTTTGAAACCAACTCAGAAAGCTTCTGCCAGTTAATTTTTATCTTCTATTCTCTGGTTTAAAAAACATATTTTAGCACATCTGCATATAAGATAGTATAATAAATAATCCTGAAAATGTATTCAATAGCTAGGAAAAATTAATGAATCAATGGCTATTTCAAGTTGAAGTTTTAACTACTTCTTAAGCTACTTAATAAAGTATTATAAAGGTTGAGCAAAGTCTACAATAATTTTAAAAACCAACACTCTGGAAGTATAAGAGGGGAAATAGAACAGCAAGAGCCCATGTTTTCCTCCTACACTTTTCATATACTTACATTTAGCAGTTATAATGTTCTAGTCTAATTGTCTAATGTCTGATTTCCCTCTAGACTGAACTTCTCAATGGTAGAGAGTATTTCCTCCTGATATCTCCAGAGTATTACAGAGTGCCTGGCACATATTGGGATGCTCGGTAAATATTAGTTGAATAAACAAACTAATTAAATTGTTAAAGAAATATCACAGTTAAGCATCCCATGCTGCTGCTCTGCCTCTAGAGTAGTCATTCTTTTATTCCTTTACTTTCTTAATAAACTTACTTTCACTTAAAAAAAAACAAAAAAGAAATATCAGAGGAACAGATATGCTTTCAGAAATGATCTGGAGGAATGGAGGAATGCCTTTGCTTATATTTCTCTAAGGGAAACAGTAAAAACAGAAACAAGGTCAGTAGGTAAATAAAACAAAGGGATATTAAGTTTGAGAAAACGGATGCAAAAGATAGGTAATGTTTGAAGATTTTTTTTGGAAAAAAAGGGAAGCTTATATCATTAGAAAAAAGGTAGTAATTTGAGAAAACGAATATTCAGAAAAGAGTATAAAGATTTTGACCACAGACTATCAGACGGAAAGTCCAAAAGGAAATATTACATCAAACTGGGAAACAACCAGTAGAATTTGGTTTATTTGCTGTTTGGAAACTAAACGAAACTAGTCTTTTTTTTTTCCTTTTATTAAATGCTTTTGTTCACAGAACATATCTGCCTAAACTTAAAACCTGAAAAGTCCTTTTACAAGGTCAGATTATTGCTGTACCATCATAGTATTTTTTTTTAAATACAATTACAAAGCAAGTACATTATAGCACTATCAAAGACCCCACAAAACAGAAAACTCACTAACAACCACATTGAAAATGTACAACAGCAATGTCTTGTCAACACTTCTGTACAGAGCACAGACATGACAGCTAAAACAGACAGAAGAGAAGATGCTTTTGACAGCCAGTGTGTGTGAATGATTCTTTGAGTCAGATGGCAGCAACAAGTTACCAACTAGGAGATCTGCATGACAACTAACCATCCATCTGTATCAAACACCATCTGGCCAAGATGACTTTGGCTTCTGTGTATTTGACACTCCTTCCAGTTTCAAAGACTAGCAAAACAAGTGGTCTACCAGCATCTAAATAGGTAAACAGGTACTTAGGTACTTGTGCTATAAGGTACTTCGTTTTTTATTTTATTTTATTACTATATTATTTATATAGAGACAGGGTCTTGCTATGTTGCCCAGGCTGGTCTCAAACTCCTGGGCTCAAGTGATCCTCCCA
Source organism: Rhinopithecus roxellana (assembly GCF_007565055.1). NCBI lineage: Eukaryota > Metazoa > Chordata > Mammalia > Primates > Cercopithecidae > Rhinopithecus > Rhinopithecus roxellana. The sequence continues at coordinate 103,573,656 of NC_044562.1, forward strand.
CCTTGGCCTCCCAAAGTGCTGGGATTACAGACATGAGCCACCCCGCCTGGCCTATAAGGTTAACTTTGTATTCTTTCTTAGTGTTCAAAAGTAAAACTTAAAACACTGGTGATCAAATATAGCACACATCCTAAATTTATTAAAAATGGTTGCCCATATTCTGGATTATGATAGGCAAAAAAAAAAGTTTATTTTAAAAATTACCCTTTTATCCAGGCAAAATTTCAATATTTCCTCTTCAAAACTAAGGCAGCATATTTCCTATAATTTTGTGTAGATACCTGTTTAAGTTTTTGTATCATAAATATTAAAATAGAGTTCCATAAATTGAATTTTTCCCTATTGCTGGTATTGAACATTTTTTTTTTTTTTTTTGTATTTTACAAGGCACTTATTTCTTACCTAGGGAAAAAAAAGTTTAAGTGCCCTTAAGTCATCTATAATACTCTAAGTCAAACATTTCTTCTCCTCCTCAATAACTAATTTCAATATTCTAAAAAATATCACTGCTTTCCTCCAATGATTTATTAAGGAATTTAATAAATGTTGAGTGGATTGAAAAAAAAATGAAATAGTCCCCATTTTAAAACTTTTCAAATTATTCCAAGGTTAACAAAGAGAATGAAAGATTTACGGAAGGATTTGCATGGCTACCACAAATGCTCTCCATAGGAAGCTCCACAGTTCAGGAAGGAAGATAATTAAATATTAAGTATCCTAATACATAGTACTTTAGATAGAAACTAATTTATTTAGACACAATCTAATTAAAATATATCTTGAAATTTTGGTAGGCTAAGAATCAACTTCAATTTTGAGTTTTCTCTAAAAAGTATGAGATCAAATAGGATCAGCAACCCAGAGATCCTGGCTTACACAGGTCTTTCTTCAATCGTTTTCTGCCTACTAGGTTATAAGCCCTGTACGTTCCCATCCTCCAGTACCAAGACTTATCTAGAAGACCTGCAATTTGACAGATCAGATTTCCAATCTAATTATCTACTTTTAGGTGACAGTGTTGCCACCAATTTCTCAGCATGCCAAGTGGTAAACTGTGACAAACTATTTTTATTTTACAATCCTGTGTTTCGGTCCTGATTAATTTACTTGCCTCTCTGAGCCTTTGGTTTCTTCCTCTTTAAACGAAAATTACATTTACCTGAAGGATTGAAAGAGACAGAATATATAAAGTATTTGTCTTGCAATATGCTCGTTGGAAATGTTAGTTCCTGTCTTTTAACAATGAGCAAGATATCTACATAATATCCAAAGCCGCGGGAGTGAGGCCGATGCAGAGAGTCGCCATCAGGGCAATTCCTATTGGAGTTGCCCAGGCAGGGCCACCCCAAGACCCCAGACCAGTAGAGCCACCAGGGTGCAACTCCAGGCTGGGAGACCCAAAGGCATGCAACTCCAACAACAAGAAATGCAGCCAACAATGTGATGGAGTAGGGTTGCCTAGAGCCTTGGGGGCCCAACTTTCACCCCAGTGTGTCCAGAAAATGAGAAATGGGAGTTAAAGACTATATTCAAGCTTCAGGGTTTAATGTTGGCCCTACTGGGTTTGTTGTTGTTGTTTATTTGAGGTGTTTGGATGTGGTTAGAACCTGTTAGCCCTTTGTTCTTTCCTGTTGATCCATATTGGAGTGGGAATGTCTATCCTATGTCTGTCCCACTATTGTCTTTTGGAAGCATATAACTGTATAATATCATAGGCTCACAGCTGGAGAGGAATTTGTCTCTGGATGAATTGTACTTTGAGTCTCATTTCCATATCTGATTTAGATAATGTTTAGATGAAAACTTTAGAGTTTAAAGTTGATGCTGGAACAAGGTAAGTCATTTTGGGGCTTTTGGGATGGAATAAATATGTATCATGTACATGTATCTCATATATTTTGTATGTGTGCAGGATATAAATCTGGGGGAGCCAGGGGTGAAATGCTATGATCTGAATGTGTGTCCCCACCAAAATTCATGTTGAAACGTAATCCCCATTTTGATGGTAGTAAGAAGTGGGGCCTTTTAGGAGGTATTAAGTTATAAGGGCTGCTCCCATATGAGTAAGATTAAGGCCTATATAAAAGGGGCTTCACACAGAGTTCAGTCCTTTTTGCCCTCCATCCCTTCTGCCATGTTAGAATACACTGTTCATCTCCACTAGATGATGCAGCAATGAGGTGCCATCTTGGAAACAGAGACTGGGCCCTCACCAGACACCAAGCCTGCTGGAGCCTTGATCTTGGACTTCTCAGCCTCTAAAACTGTGAGAAATAAATTTCTATTATTTATAAATTACCTGGTATAAGGTATTTTGTTATAGAGTGCAAATGGACTAAGACACAGAGCATGTAGTATGTATGTTTATGAACAAAAGCTCTGGTTATCACCGAAGCCAGATCTCTCAGTCTTTTTCTAGTTCATTGTAACCTAGGACTCAGGTGTTTATGAGAAATCAGTATGGCATCTCCATTGAATCAAAAACATTCCTGTCAAGCAAACAAAACAAAACAAAAAACCAAGCCCTAGTTGTTCAAAGTTTACAAAGAGACAAAATGGACTAAATGATTAAAGATTAATGGCTATTAAAAGTTATAAAAATCACACACCTTTGTCAAAAAATTCAAATAACAAAATGACCACTACCACCAACACAACAAGTATGTACAGATATGTACAAAGTAAAACGTGGCAGGATCCTCCCTTACTTTGCCTTCCATTTTTCCTCAAGGGTAACTACTACTGACATTTTGGTATATACCCTTTCAGAACTCCTGTATACATATGTATATATGTATCACACTTTTTTACAAATGAGAACTATTCTGCAACCAAATTTTTCAACTCAGCAACACATTATCATCATGTGATAATTTCATTAAATACTATGTACCAAAATCAGTTTTATTTTCTTTATCTCATTTAATCCTTAAACCAACCATCCTAGGAGACTATTTCCCACATTTTACAGATGAGAAAATTGAGTCTTAAAGAGGTACAAAATAATCTGCCTAGGCTCATTGCAACCTCCACCTCCCGGGTTCAAGCGATTCTCCTGCCTCAGTCTCCCAAGTAGTTGGGATTACAGGCGCCCCCCTCCCGCGCATCACACCTGGCTAATTTTGGTATTTTTAGAAGAAACAGGATTTTGCCATGTTGGCCAGGCTGGTCTTGAACTCCTGACTTCAAGTGATCCGCCTGCCTCAGCCTGCCATAGTGCTGGGATTACAGGCGTGAGCCACCGCACCCGGCCCCCAAGTATCAATTTTAATCTTAACTATTAAGCTTTCCCAGTAGATAGTAGAGCTAAGATTTGAATCTAGGCTTGCCTGAATACAAAGCCCAAGCCCCTAACTAACCACTATGCCACATCTTATGAGTACCTCTAGCTCACATGAGGCCCTCTCTTGCTATATATTCTCTTCCTAGGTAATCTCACCCATGCCAGTAGCTCAAATTTTTCTTCTAGCTTAGATCTCTCTTCTAAGCTATAGATCTATGTGGTCAACTGTTCCAGGGAAAGCGCTTCAAATATTCAAACCTGATGATTTCCCCCCATTACCACTCCCTCTCATCTCTCCTCTCCACCCCCGAAAAGTCTGGTTCTTTGCTAGTATTCCTTTTCTTGGTACACGGTGCTTTTATCTATACAGAAAGCTGTGACCATCTTTGACATCTATTTGTTCTATAGCCAATCCATTACCAAGCATCAATCTTTTTATTTATTTATTTATTTATTTATTTATTTATTTATCTTTTTGAGATGGAGTCTTGCTCTTTTAGAGCTCTGTCTTGCTCGCTGGAGTACAGTGGTGTGATCTAGGCTCAATGCAACCTCCACTTCCTGGGTTCAAGTGCTTCTCCTGCCTCGGGCTCCCGAATAGCTGGGATTACAGGTGCCCACCATCATGCCTGGCTAATTTTTGTATTTTTAGTACAGACAGGGTTTCACCATGTTGGCCAGGCTGGTCTTGAACTCCTGACCTCAAGTGATCCGTCTGCCTGGGCCTCCCAAAGTGCTATTACAGGTATAAGCCACTGCGCCTGGCCCCAAGTATCAAGTTTAATCTTAACTATTAATATCTCTTAAATCTATTACCACAACCTTAATGGACTGCTGCAATAGCCTAACTATTCTCTAGCAGCCATTGTGTTCTTTGCAAAATGCACGTGTAATCATATTACTCCATACTTTTTTTTCTACCCCTCACCCTTGTCCCCCAAAAAACCTTAAATGGCTTCTTACACTCCTAGAATAAAGAACCAAAAGTCCTTAATATGGTCTCCAAGTCCCTACTAAGAGCCTCTGACTGTTCTCATTGCACTATTTCCCTTATACTTTAAGTTCTTTTAGGCCAATGGGTCTTTATAATGCAGGTCCTTGTACTTAAAAAGCCCTCCAAATCTACCCTTTCAAAAGTCATTATATAACGATAATCTCTGACCTGCTGGATTAGGTCAAGTCCCCAACAGACATTCTAATAGCAATTTACCTTTCTTCTTGATATTTTGATCAGAGTTTCAAGCTATATTTGTGAGATTGTTTGATTAGTCTCTGCTTTACTAGACTGTGCCACCATTCCATGAAGCAGGAAGCAAGCATGTCTGTTTGCTTATCACTATAGATTTAGTACTTAGTACAGTTCTGGATACACAGTAGGTGCTCAATATATTTTTGAATGAATATCATTAATTCTTTATTAACCAATCTCCTTGAATACATATCCTACATACCTGACTACAAGTTTTAACAGGACATATTTCTGGAAGTAAAACCTTGGAAGAAAGGATACAAATATTTTCATTCTGATAATGTGGAAAATGAATCTACTGGCAAAGTACTGACAAAACAAAGAAACAAAGAAATAAAGCTTTGATCAGAAACCACCTGGAGCACCTTTATTCTAATACCAGTAGTTTCATTAGGAAAAAACCAGAATGAACCACTTTACCCCGTCAACACTTTGGATAGAGTATATATGTTGTTGGGGAAAAAAAAAGAGTGGTAAACCATAATGAGGCCATTTACATCTTATGTGAAAATGAAGGATTTTTTTTTAACGTAGTACCTACAATAAAGGTATTTTATGCCTTTTGCAATCCTTTAAAATATGTTTTACAAGCTTTTAGAGGTAACATAAGCTTTAGGTTAAAGCTTTACATTTCACACGGGTCAAGACTAGCTCCTGAATAAAGCAATCTGACAACAAAACAGTCCTGATCGCTTAACATTTATTGTCAGAAAAACGTTAGAGAAGATCTGTAATTTATGATAAAAAGACAAGGCACAGTCAAATTTACTCTTATTTTAGGCCTTCTCCTCAGCCTTACTGGCTAGTCAATAAGCTTAGCAAATTGGATGGTTTTAAATATTATGTACCCTTCACTTTTCTCCTCAGTACAAAGAAAAAGCAATTAATATAACATAGCATCTGAATCATTTTATAACTAAGGATATTGCTTCCTTCTATGTAAGACTTTGTCAGTTTTTCTCTTTTAATCAAGAGGGGGCAAGAAGAGAAAAATTCCATTTCAAATTTCTTTTCTCAACAAAGGGATTTCTATTTTCTGATTACATAACGCAAAGAATCTTGGGACAAGCAGGAGAGGCCAGCTGCAGGTTTTCTATAACCTAATCATTTATGATTATGGTAATCTGACTTGTAGCAATCAGTTTTAACATTTTCAGATGTTTTAATTATTTTATTATTCTTCTCCTGGAAAGATGGTCAAAGAAGTAATAGAAATTTCTCCCATAGAACAGTGGCAGAAATTGATGACAAGTAACTTGGTATGAGTAATAAACTGATTAAATATTTAATTCCATATCATGGAGTCTTGTGATACCTGAAACTCTCCAAGCAGTTCTAGACTAGTGAGCCAAAAGATGTGGCAAGGACTGCTAATTGTTCCCCATATCCATTTTATTTCTTTCTTTTAGTAATATAGAGTTTTAACAGGGCACATGGTCACTCAGCTAGAGGATATATTTACTAGCCTTCTTCACTACTACATGTGATCATGTGACTAAGTTCTGGCTAGAGGGTGTGAACAGAAATAATCTGCATAAATTTTGGACAACATCATTAAAAGAAAGCTGTCTGCTCTTCACTTCTCTTCCCCTTCTCATTGGCAAGGCAATAAGGAGAGCAGCCACTGTGATTTCAGAGAGGGAAACCATATTTTAAGAACCGTAGAGCTGGCTGGGCGTGGTGATTCAAGCCTGTAATCCCAGCACTTTGGGAGGCCAAGACGGGCAGATCACAAGGTCAGGAGATCGAGACCATCCTGGCTAACACGGTGAAACCCCATCTCTACTAAAAAGTACAAAAAAACTAGCCGGGTGCGGTGGCGGGCACCTGTAGTCCCAGCTACTTGGGAGGCTGAGGCAGGAGAATGGCGTAAACCTGGGAGGCGGAGCTTGCAGTGAGCTGAGATCCGGCCACTGCACTCCAGCCTGGGCGACAGAGTCAAACTCCGTCTCAAAAAAAAAAAAAAAAGAACGGTAGAGCTGCCTTACTAGCCCTGTTCTATTCTCCTGTGGACTGCTACAAAAGAGATAACTTTTATTTTTTTATTTTTTATTTTTTTAAATTAAGACAGGGTCTCACTATATTGCCCAGGCTGGTCTTGAACTCTTGGGCTCAAGCAATTTTCCTGCCTTAGCCTCTCAAAGTGCTGGGATTACTCACATGAGTCTTTGTGCCAAGCAGAGACATAAGTCAACTTCTATACTTACACACTGTATTTCTTAGTCTCTTTGTAACAGCTTATCCTACATAATAACCAATTCGGGGGCCAAACCAACTCTACCACCCTATATTCGCCATAATAATCTTTTGTCTTATTCTGTAAGCATATTAAAAGTTGTCTGGTCAGAGGCTATTGTGATTAAAAGATTCCTCTACTTTTGAATGAACAGAAGACCTCTTAGTGTGGGTATGTATGAATGCTTACACATGCCCAGAAATGGAATAAGCAGTATTTGACTGTGAACCCTTTAAGTGCATGCTCTGTTTTATCTATCTTTTAATTGCTAGCACATATGATGTCTCTGGCACATGATAAATTGAAGGATGAGTAAAGGAAATATTAAATATTATACTCTAGCCTCTTTTGGTAAAAAGAGATGTATAAGTCACAAAGAAAGGATTCATCCAAGAAGAGAGGAGACTATATTAAGTTATTCATAGCAATGGGAAGAAAACAGTTTGAAAACCTGGAATGAGCTATGACTTAGCTAGGTTAGTATAACGAATATGGTCTTTGGTCTGATAAACCTAGTTTCAGCATAGATTTTGCAACGTAGATTGGAAAATCAACATTTCTGAGTCTCAGTTTCTTCGTTTGAAAATAAAGCTAACAATGCATACTTTTGTAGGGATGTAACACTTGTAGAATATGTTCATTCATTAAATGTTAATTTTCCTTTCTGATTTATGAAGTAATATGAATTTAAATGTTGAAGGGAAGAAGACTGCTTCTGTGTTTCTGAGATTAGTGCACTGCTTCTATGTATCTGAAATTGTCTGGTATTTTAGTATGGTCTAGAATGAGGGCTGTACCAGAGGATAAGCTAAAAACAGCCATGTTTTAAGACTAGAGGTTCTAAAAAAAACAATTTAACAGCATGGTGGCAAGAGAGCCTAGGCATAACAATGGAAAATTTGGTCTAGAACTAAAGGAGAAAAACACTATTTAGGGGCCAGGTAAAATAAATATACTTCGTGATCAATAGCAGGACACTAGTAGTAGGAGGAGAGATTATCCTTTGAAATTTATGTCAAGTAAATTTAGTGTAAATAAAAGGTAGTATTATTTAACACAGCAGCTTATTAAACTCATTACTCTCCTGCAATGGTACAGGTGAGAAAAAATGGTGAATATGCAAGTTCAGGTCTGGATATTCAGTTTAATGTTCCTTCCAAGTAGCAGTGAGACATATGGGTCTACAGTTCAGAGGGCAGGTCTGGACTAGGAATGCAAATTTAGGAGTTCATTGTCACAGATATTTCAAGCCACAGGAAAAAATGAGAAGGTTCATATAAGAATAGAAAGTAAGGGCTGGGCGCAGTGGCTCACATCTGTAATCCCAGCACTTTGGGAGGTTGAGGTGGGCAGATCACTTGAGGTCAGGAGCTCGAGACCAGCCTGGCCAACATGGTGAAACTTTGTCTCTACTAAAAATAAAAAAATTAGCTGGGCGTGGTGGCAGATGCCTGTAATCCCAGCTACTCAGGAGGCTTAGGCAGGAGTATCACTTGAACCCAGGAGGCAGAGGTGAGCCAAGTGAGTGCCACTGCACTCCAGCCTGGGCAACAGAATGATACTCCATCTCAAAAAAAAAAAAAAGAAAAACAGTGTTTTAAGAAGGAGGTGTAGTACAAGGTATTGTCAGGTATTCATGACATGAGGTAGGTTTATATGTGCAAACCTGAAAGACTATTGACAATTTTTGGCAGAGAAGTTATAGACAAGAAGCTTGTGGTCAAACATTTTTTTCAAATTCTAGGTCTACTAATTCTACTAACTTAGTAGCTATGTGGTTGTGGTCAAGTTACTTCATCTCTCTGCACTTAATTTTCCTCATTCAAAAAATGAAAATAATACTTCCTCTTAAGATTTATGCCGGGCGCGGTGGCTCAAGCCTGTAACCCCAGCACTTTGGGAGGCTGAGACGGGCGGATCACGAGGTCAGGAGATCGAGACCATCCTGGCGAACACGGTGAAACCCCGTCTCTACTAAAAACTACAAAAAACTAGCCGGGCGAGGTGTCGGCACCTGTAGTCCCAGCTACCCGGGAGGCTGAGGCAGGAGAATGGCGTGAACCCGGGAGGCGGAGCTTGCAGTGAGCTGAGATCCGGCCACAGTACTCCAGCCTGGGTGACAGAGCGAGACTCCATCACAAAAAAAAAAAAAAAAAAAAAGATTTATACAAGGATTAAATAACTGTAAAGCTCTCTGGCAAACAAACCTCAATAAATCTTAGTGATGACAATGGAGAAGATGATGACATTAAAACACTTAAAACCTTTTTCAGATTAGAATGATTCCATTTTTGAAAAAATATGATGCACATACTCTGAAAGGATATATACCCAATTACTAACAATGGACAGCCCTAGGGAATGAGGGAGAGGACTATCACTTTATATTCTGCACATCTTGTTTACTTAAAAAAAAAAAAATGTGGTGCTTTTGTAATTTAAGCCAATAATATTTTAAAAATCACTTATCTGTTTTGTCTTTACCTCCCTTATCAATTTGGAATGCTTGGATGTCTTTCCTGAACAGAATGCTCCTTAATGGATACAGCATACTAACTTCTCAAAGAAAAGCTTCTGAGTCTCAAATTGCAGTGAACTGGAAGAAACACTGAAAGAAGAACTGACTTGGAGTATAGACAGCTGAGTGGTAAAAGGCTGGTGAGTTTATATAAACTGATGAGTGACAGTTGAATAGCAATAAAACATGGCTACTAAGATAATCTAGGCCAGGCCAATTCTTTTTTTTGTAATAGAGTTTTTAAAAATATGTTAAAATATATATCAAATAATTTACATTGTTGTGCAGCCATCACCACCATTCACCTCCAGAACTTTTTTGATCCTTCCTAACTGAAACTCTATATCCATTAAGCACTAACTCCTCATTCCTTCCTCCCTCTCAACCCTTGGCAACTACCCTTCTACTTTCTGTCTTTCTCAATTTGACTATTCTTAGTGTCTCACATAAGTTTAATCATATAATATTTGTGCTTTTGTGACTGACTTACTTAACTTAGTATAACATCTCCAAGGTTCTACTTAGTAACACATGTAAAATTTTCTTTCCATTTTAAGGCTAAATACTACTATGCTGTGTGTATATACCACCTCATGGTTATCCATTCATCTGCTTAAGAACACTTGGGTTGTTTCCACCTTTTGCCTAACGTGAATAATGCTGTTCTGAATCTGAATGTACAAATATCCAATTGAGTCTTTGCTAGCACTTCTTCTGGGTATGTAACCAGAGTAGTAGGATTGCTGAATCACATGGTAATTCTATGTTTAAGTTTTTAAAGAATTGTCATATCATTTTCCACAATGGCTGCATTATTTTACATTCCTATTAGCAATGCATAAGGGTTCTAATTTCTACACATCCTTGCCAACACTTACTTTGCTTTTTTGAATAACAGCCATATCAATGGGTGTGAAGTAGCATCTCACTGTGTTTTTACTAATGAATAGGGATGCTGAGCATCTTTTCATATGCTTATTGGCCATCTGTATAACTTCTTGGAGAAATCTCTAAAGTCCCTTGCCCATTTTAAATCCAGGTTTTGTTGTTGTTGAGCTGTAGTTCTTTATATATTCTAGATATCAATTTCTTACCAAATATGATTTGTAAATATTTTCTCTTATTCTGTGGGTTGCCTTTTCACTCTGTTGATAGTGTCCTTTGACACACAAAGTTTTAATTTTGATGAAGTCCAACTTAACTATTTTTTCCTTAGTTGCCTGTGTTTTTGGTGTCATACCCAAGTCACCGCCAAATCCAATGTCATAAACCTTTCCCCCCTATGATTTCTTCTAAGTCTTTATGGTTTTTACCTCTTGCATTTGGGTCTTTGATCTGTTTTAATTTTTGAACATGGAGAAAGGCAAGGGTCCAATTCATTAAAATGTGATTTGTTTCCATATATTTGTGTCTTCTTTAAATGGCTTGTTGTTAATTATCGAAACACAACTGATTTTTGCATGTTTATTTTGTAACTTTACTGAATTTGTTTATTAGTTCTAACAGGTGGGATTTTTTTTGGGTGTGGAATCTTTAGGGCTTTCTATACTTAATATCATGTTGTTTACAGAGATAATTTTATTTCTTCCTATCCAATTTGACGCCTTTTATTTCTTTTTCTTCCTTAACTGCTCTGTCTAGGACTTCCAGTACTATGGTGAATAGAAGTATATCCTTGACTTATTTCAATCGTAGACAAAAAGCTTTCAGTCTTTCACTCTGGAGTATGATGTTAGTTGTGGGCTTTTCCTGTGTTGGATGATATTTTGTTGAGTTCATTTCCTTCTATTCTTAGTTTGTTGGGTGTTTTTTAAAATCCTAAAATTTGATAAAATTTGAATTTTATCAAATGCTTTTTCTGAATCAGTTGAGATGATCATGTTTTTTCTTTTCAATCCTGTTAACGTGGTATATTGCATGGTATATCATGACTAATTTCGTATGCTGAACCATTACTGCATTATAGGAATAAGTCTCACTTTGTCATGGTATGTAATTATTTTAATATGCTGTTGAATTCGATTTGCTAGTGTTTTGTTGAGGATTTTTTGCATCAATATTGTCTTAGTCTGTTTTGTGCTGCTATAACAGAATACCTGAGGTTGGGTAAATTATAAAGAACAGAAATTTATTTCTTAACAGTTCTGGAGGCTGGGAAGGCCAAAAGCAAGACACCAGTATCTGGCAAGTCCAAAATCAAGACACTAGCATCTTCCACATAGTGGAAGGTATCATGTGGCTGAAGGGCAAAGAGAAAGGGCAGTAGGAGTCAAACTGACCATTCTGGAGCAGCATTAACTATGCCCATGGGGGCAGAGCCCTCATGGCCTAATCATCTCTTAAAGGTCCCACATCTTAATATTGTTATACTGGCAATTAAATTTCAACATGAGTTTTGGAGGGGACACACACTCAAACCATAGCAAATATTCATAGGGGATATTAGTCTGTAGTCTTCTTTTCTAATAGTGTCTTTGGTATTAGGGTAATGCTAGCCTCATAGAATGAGTAAGGGAGTGTTACATACTGTTCAAGTTTTTGGAAGAGACTGAGGGGATTGGTATTAATTCTGCTTTAAATGTTTGGCAGAATTCACTGGTGAAGCTGTCTCATCCCAGGCTTTTCTTTGTTGGGAAGTTTTTGATTACTGATTCAATCTCCTTACTAGTTAAAGGTCTATTCAGATTTTCATTTTCTTCATGATTCATTCTTAGTAGTTTGTATGTTCCTAGGACGTTTTACTAGCTTATCCCATCTGTTGGCATACAATTGTTCATAGCACTCTTTTATGATATTTTTAACTTTTGTAAACTTGGTAATAATGTCCTCATTTTCTTATTTTAGTTATTTGTCTTCCCTCTTTTTTTAGTTAAGCTAACTAAAGGTTTGTTCTTGATCTTTTCAAATAGTCAACACTTGTTTTTGTTGATTTTCTTTATTGTTTTTCTGTTTTTTATTTATATTTGTTTCCATTTTTATTATTTTCTTCTTTATGCAGTTTTGGGTTTAATTTGTTCTTTCTCTAGTTTCTTCAGGCGTAAAGTTAAGTTACTGATTTGAGATCTCTCTTCTTTAATATACACATTTACAGCTAAACATTTCTCTATTAACTGCTTTTACTGCATCCTAGAAGTTTTGGTACTTTGTATTTACACTTTCATTTATCTCAATATATATTCTAATTTCCCTTGTGATTTCTTTTGTGACCCACTGGTTGTTTAAGAGTGTTATTTAATTTGTACATATTTGTGAATTTCCCACTTTTCCTTTTGCTAATTTCTAGTTTCATTTCATTGTGATTAGAAAATATACTTAGCATGATTTCAATCTTTTTAAATTTATTAAGTCATTTTTAATGGCCTCTCCCAGGCCATTAAATATATGGTCTCTCCCAGAGAATGTTCCATGTGCCCTTGAGCAAATGTGTATTCTGTTGTTGCTGGGATATTTTACATATGTCTGCTAGGTCCAACTGCTCTACAATGTTGTTCAAATCCTCTATTTCCATATAGATCTTTGTCTAGTTGCTCTATCCATTATTTAAAGTGTTTAAAGTATAATACTTTAATTCTCCTACTATTATCATAAAGCTGTAATGTTTCTTCCTTCAATAGTGTCAATGCTTGCTTCATATACTTTGGAGCTCTGATGTATGATGCATATATAACTGTTAATATTTGCTTCATAAACTGACCCTGTTATCATTATATAATGTCCCTTTCCTGTCTCTTGTAGTAGTTTTTGTTGTTTTGTTCTTTTATTTTTGAGACAGGGTCTTGCTCTGTCATCCAGGCTGTAGTGCAGTGGTGCAAACATGGCTCACTGCAGCCTCCCCCTCTGGGGATCAACCAATCCACCTGTCTCAGTCTCCTGAGTAGCTGTGACTACAGGAGCACACCACCAGACCTGTTTTCTTTGTTTTTGTTTTTGTTTTTTTTCTTTTGTAGAGATGGGATTTTGTCATGTTGACCCAGGCTATTCTTAAACTCCTGTGCTCTAACGACCCACCTGCCACAGCCTCCCAAACTGATGGGATTACAGGTATGAGCCACCATGGCTGGCTTGGAACAATTTTTGACTTAAAGTCTGTTTTGTCTGATTTTAGTATATTCACTCTTGCTCTCTTTTGGTTATTAACAACTATATGAGTGTTCTCCCTTTTCCACCTCTTTGCCAGCATCTGTTATTTTTTTGTCCAATTTTTTAATCAAGAAAATGATTTTTAACTGGGGTGAGATGGTATCAAATTGTGGTTTTGATTTCCATTTTCCTAATGATTAGTACGGTAAGCATTTTTTAAAATGCCTGTTGGCCATTTGCATGCCTTCTTTTGAGAAATGTCTATTCAGATCTTTTGCCCATTTCAAAATTGATTTGTTTTTGTTGTTTCGCTATTGAATTGAGTTCTTTATGTCGCCTGCTTATTAAGCCTTTGTCAGAAAGTTTGCAAATATTTTATCCCATTCTGTAGGCTGTCTCTGTACTTTGTTGACTGTATCTTTTGTTGTGTAATATTAGCTTGATATAATCCCATCTGTCTAATTTTGTTGCCTGTGCCTTTGAGATCTTACCCAAAATATCTTTGCCCAGACCGATGTCCTAAAGCATTTCCCCAATGTTTTCTTCTAGTAGTTTCATAGTTTCAGGTCTTATATATAATCTTTAATTCATTTTGATTTGATTTTTATATATGGTGAGAAATGGGGGTCTACTTTCATTCTTCTGCATATGGTTATCTAGTTTTCCTAGCACTGTTTATTGAAGAGACTGTCCTTGAAAGCAATAAGGGAGGAAAACAATAAGGGAGAAAACCATGAAAATATCCAAAGAAAAACCACTCCAACCAACTGGGATAGTAAATGCAAAGGTTCTGAAATAGGAATATATTTGAAAAACAACAGGAAGCCCATGTGGTAGAAAGGCTGTGAGAGAATAGAGTGGTAGGAGATAAATGGAATGTCTCGTAAGGGCTAGATTAGGCTCTGCCTTAGTAGTCCACAGGAAGGACTTTGGCTGTTTTTCTTTTTTTGAGCCAGGGTCTCACTCTGTCACCCAGAGTGGAGTGCAGTGGTGTGATCTCAGCTCACTGCAGCCTCAATCTCCCTCAACTTCCCAGGATCACTGGGCTCAAGCAATTCTCCCACCTCAGCCTACTGGGTAGCTGGGACTACAAGCATATACCACCATGTCCAGCTAATTTTGTTCATAACTTTGGCTTATATTTTATAGAAATCACTGAAAAATTTTGAGTAGGAGACTGATATAATTAACATTTAAATATTTCTTTTTAAAAGGATCACTCTGGCTGTTGTGTAACGTGATTGTAAAAAGGCATCAATTATTTTTTCACTCTATGTTCAAGCTTTCTCCTCTCTCTCTGCTGTGTTATTACGCTCTCACATTGTTTCATTTATCCAACAAAAGAAAAAAAAACATAAAATCTCACTAGTTATCACTCTATTTCTCTTCTGCACAGTCAAGCTTTTAACCGCGTGGTTTATATTGTCTTTACTTCTTCATTCCCTAATTCTCCTCAGCCTACTACAATCTGCCCTCCCCACTAGACTTAACTGCCTTCAAAAATGTCAGTAACCTCCACATAGCCAAATGCAACTGGCTTCGCCAGTTGTCATCTTACTAGACTTCTTGGATATCTGGTACTGCTAACTAGTGCTTCCTTCTTGAGGCTCTTTTCTAATGGCTTCTATGATATTACACTCTTTTTCTATCATTTGTTTCTTACCTTGTAGAGTGGTTTTTATTAGTTTCCTTAATGATTTTTCCCTCTCTATGCCTATTCTTTAAAATATTGGTATTCTCCAAGTTCTCTTCCTATGCCTCTCAAATTGCTTAACCTATGTTCTGAATCTCCAGAGGCCAAGTGACTGATCTTCTCCCCTTCCTTCTCCCTCTCCCACTTCTATCCTTCAAATATTCCTTCAATCTATGCACTCTTAACTGGGAGATGTTATCCACATTTAAGGATACAACAAAATCCATTACTTCCATATCTACATTTTCCAATTCAGAACTTTTTCTAGGCCTAGATTCACATTTACAACCACTCATTGGCATTTTTACCTGTAAGCCTCACAGGTAACTAAAAATATTAACTAAAATCTAATTATAGATCTTATTTCCCCAACCCAAATTTGTACCCTCTTATCCATCCTTTGTTTCAGTCATCAGCACCACCATTAATCCAGTAATCTATTCCAGACACCAGGACACCATCTGAGAGGGTACCAGGCCTCAGATGTGGCCTGTATTCAGGTGCCCCTGTTTTCCATTTTGTCTCCTAAATAAACCTTAAATATTTTCCCCAATTCACCTCTAATGCTTAATTTATGTCCTCATTTTGATTGCTTGAAATGACTGCCATTCACTTTTTTTAAAAATTCAGGTATAACATATATGTGCATACACTTAGCATATACGTATATTAATATATATTTTATGTATCATATAACTACATAATTTTATATCAATACATATATTAAAGTGCATAAAGTACAACTGGATAGTTGCCAGTTATATTATATTGTTTGCTCTTAGAACTTTGCTTAGTATGAAATAGGTTCTTAATTTATATTTGTTGAGCTCAATTTCACATTGCTCTGTATACTATCTATCTCTATCCCACTGTCAAGAAGACTATTCCAAAGCAGATATTAATCCTTCAGGAACTTTTGACTGAAAGAGGATATAGTACAAACTACTTAGCCATACTAATCTATCTTTACAGGTTCTTTTCCTGGAACGTCCCATCATTCTCTTTGAAGCTATACAATTCCTTGTGGTACACGAAATATATCATACACTGTCTCACTTCTGAGTTTTTCTAAATATACAGTGCTCCTCCTGCTTCTTCCCCAGTTTGCTAAACTCTTCCTAATCTTAGCTCAAGTATGGACTCACATTGAGCTTATTACCTGATTCTCACAGACCAAGTGTCTCTTCTCTGTGCTCATGTATTTTCCTATACTGATCTCTACTGTAGCACATCATACACTATAGTAATAACTACCGTCTTCTTTTCTTTTTTATTCTATTATATAGTAAAATATCTATTTTATTTATGATTTATTTGAACTTTTTAAAGTTTCTTAACGATATAAATGATAATTTATTTATTTCAGTATTCTCAAAACTTCATTAAGGGCCCAGTACTTAGGAGGTACTCAATAAATGTTTCTTAAATCTACCAGAATATTTTGAATTTAACATATAACAATATATATTCTACATTTTTTCTTCATCCATTCTTGAGTACTTAACAAATATTAGCTTTGAAAACTAAATGTAAAAAATGTTCCCTTTTCCTTCTTTGGAATATATGCTAATGTGAGCAAAGGCTTCTTTCACAGCAGATAAGGGGTTCAACTCTCAATTGCTTATCAATGGCTAGTGGAAAAAGAATAGGAGCTAACAGGAATTCCTGTTTCTGTCTTATCCAAAAGACATCTTAATACTCGTCTAGAAGAAATATAGAATTGTCATGGTTTCTTAATGACTCTAAGAAGAACAAACACTGAGTTTTTTGTTTTCTACAAAAGTAGTTATGTCTTAAACCTGAACTGAAAAAAAAAATTCAAATTCTAAACTTGAGTTCAATAATTTTAGAAAGCCCTCTCTCATACTGTGCACTCTTTCCTCTTATCCACCCCTAATGAAGACTTACAGTCCAAAAGTATTCATAAGTATTCCATAATGGAGTATTTTTTGTAAACCAAGAGGAGCCACACAAAGAATAACGATGATTTCTGAAGAATGGAGGGAGTTATGAATGACAGCTAGTTTTATAAATTTATCAACTAGAAAGGAGAAGGAAATTGTGTAGTTCCTGTATTTAAGGAAGAAGTTAATAATTGCATGGCTAGCTGTGGCATTATGATTAGGTTTTTTTCCATGGTTCCTAGCTCATAACTCCCACAACTCTTGTTACAGTCTTTTGTTATAATGTTGTGGTCCTTCAGGCCTTGGAAGGAGGCCTCAGGAAACAGTCTTTCTCTCTCTCTAACCTTCTCCTGCCCTCCTCTCACTTGCTGAAGACAGGACTCTAATATTTAGACTATGGGTCATCAGACCTTCATTCCAGAGAGGGTCCTGCTGCATACTCTGGAGGAAGGAATGCTGCACAGAATGACCAAGAAGAATCTGAACAGACAGGACTTGCTGGATTTAGATCATACCCTTTTTGTGCCATCACATTTTGAACTGGTTGTCCATACTTCAATCACGGACAACCAATGAAGTCTCCATAGAAGCCCCAAAGGACAGGGTTCAGGGAACTTCTGGGGAGCTGAACATGTGGAAGCTGACAGAAAGATGAAGAACTCATCCACGTGTTGGGAGGGTAGTGCACTCCAACTCCACGAAGGCAGAAGCTCCCGTACTTGGGACCCTTTCAGACCTCACCCTATGTCTCTTCATTTGGACGTTAATATCCTGTAAAATATCCTTCAAAATAAACTGGTAAAAATAAGTATTGGTTCCCCTGAGTTCTGTGAGCCACTCTAGCAAATTAATCAAACGCAAAGAGGGGGTTGTGGGAACTCCAACTGGAAACTAGTCGGTTAGAAGTTCTGGAGGCCGGGACTTGCAACTTGGGGAGGGGAGAGGGTGGTCTTGTGGGACTGAGCCCTTTACTTGTGGGATCTGATGCTATCTCTGAGTAGATGGTGTTGAAACTGAATTGGAGGACATCTAGCTGGTGTCCACTCCTTAATATGGGGGGGAGAAACACACACATATTTGGTCACAAATGTCAAGTTTTCTTAATGAATCTAATCACAAAATAAGAAGAATAAACGCTGAGAGTTTTTGTTTTTGTTTTTTAATAAAAATGGTTATGCCTTAAACCTGAAAGGGGAAAAAAAAATCCAAATTCTATACTTCAATTCTCTAACCTTCTCCTTTTCTCTTTTTCTATGTTGATGATTATTGTTGTGGTGTGAGATAGAGGAAAAACAAAGTTCGAGAGTTTTTCCAAAATATTAGCATATTAGACTTCAGAGTTTCACAGGCTAGTAATTTTTTTGTTAATTGAGAAAACCAACATAAGATCCCTCACTTTCAACTGCCTGTGCAGAAGTAATTTAACATAGCAGGCCTGAGGCTGTTATCTTCAGAAAAGTTTAGGTGCAAGTTTACCCTTGGCTAGTGATGTGGTTTGGCTCTGTGTACCCACCCAAATCTCATGCTGAATTGCAATTCCCAGTGTTGGGGGAGGGACCTGGTGGGAAGTGACCGGATCATGGAGGTGGATTTTCCCCATGCTATTCTTGTGACAGTGAGTGAGTTCTCATGAGATTTGATGCTAAAAGTGTGTGGCACTTCCCCCACCTTGCTCTCTCTCTCTCTCTCTCTCCTGCCACCTTGTGAAGAAGGTGCTTGGTTCTCCTTCACCTTCCGCCATGACTGTAAGTTTCCTGAGGCCTCCCAGTCATGCTGCCTGTTAAGCTTGTGGAACTGTAGGTCAATTAAACCTCTTTTCTTCATAAATTACCCAGTCTCAGGTAGTTCTTTTTTTTTTTTTTTTTGAGATGGAGTTTCATTCTTGTTGCCCAGGATGGAGTGCAATGGAGCAATCTCAGCTCACTGCAACTTCTGCCTCCAGGTCCAAGTGATTCTCCTGCCTTAGCCTCCCGAGCAGCTGGGATTACAGGCACTTGCCACCATGCCCGGCTAATTTTGTATTTTCAATAGAGATGGGGTTTCACCATACTGGTCAGGCTGTTCTCAAACCTCTAACCTCAGGTGATCCGCCTACCTCAGCCTCCCAAAGTGCTGGGACTACAGGCGCAAACCACCACACATGGCCATCAAGTCGTTCTTTATAGCAGTGTGAGAATGGACTAATACAGCTGGCATCTGGGAACCTGTCTTTTGAAAACCTTTCCTAAATGATAATGTTGTGCCTGCTGTGCCAGCCCACTTAAGATCGTACAATGAGATTTATGATGAACACGTTTCCTTTGAGAGAGTCTGGAATTTTGGTTGACAGGAGGGTGCCAATGTGATCAATCCTCAATTAAAAAAATAAAAACCCGAACTCTGAAACTAAAATGGAGTTCCTGATGTACTGCACACGTTACTGAATTTTAAGTTGAAGGACAGGTATATAGGGAAGGCTGAAAAACATGGATTCCTCTAGACTCCTCCTGATGTCTTTTTCCATTAATAATCTGGCTATGTATCTTTACTATGTCACTGTAATAAATCTTAGCTATGAGTATGATTGAATGTTGAGTTGTACGAATCTTTCTGGGGAATCACAGAACGTGAAGGTGAAATCGGAGACTTCTGAAACACTACTATGTAAAGATAATAAACAAGGAGAGGATCCTATCATCATATTTCACAAAAGTATATGTTAATAAAATTCTGCTCTTTACTTTGACCATACGGAAACATGGAGCATAATATCAGAATAGAAGGCAGAATTTTAAATGAAATAAATGTAGCATTAGGAGAAGTTTAATAATTAGCCTTATTTTTCTCATTTTGCTGCAGATCAGTGAAAATCTCATCATGAACCAGTAACAGACATGTGCTTAAGAACTACGAGGTTAAGTAAGTTTTGCCTGGATATGTCTTTCCTCCGATTTACTTTCTTCTGAAACTAAAAGTACTAAAAAGAAATGTTATGTGTACAGGGATAATTTTAAAAGCTGAAACTTTTAGTAAGTCATTAAAGATTTCACTGAAATAGTCTACTTTTCACTGTTATAAAGAATGGAAGAGTATTATAAATTAATAACAAATTTTGTTCTTGAATATTTTAAGATTTGAAGTTTCCCTGCCAGCCAAATAACAACGTAAAAACTACCAAAAAAAAACAAACAGAGACAGTGATACTTCTAACTTTGTCATAAAACTGTTTTTATAGTTATTTCCTCCTTATTTATAAATACTGATATTTTAAAATTATTTATGGAAGACAACATTCACAATCTTCCACAATCACCTGAAAAGGAGCCCATCAAATCAACCCCTCCTATGGGTGGTAATATTTTTAAAAAAACAACAACCAAAACCTCAAATTTCATCCATTAATATATATCTGCATTTCTGTAATTATAGCTCTTCAGGACAATTTCTGACAATATAACATTTTTGATGCAAAAGGCTCTAAAATTCCATGTACCAAGATAACGAATAACTTTCAAAACCAGAACCACACACCTTTTGCTGTAATTCTTTCACTGCAGAATCTCTATCCATGCATGCCTGCCGGAAGGCTTCATATGCTTTATTGAGTTGCTCACCAATGTTTTTATCCATTCCTCTTCGTCCTGTAGCATCACTATAAAGGATGGAGTAAATGATAGGTCTGCAAAATAATGAGAACAATTTAGATAATTACTAAGTTACATAAATCTCATTTTAAAAATGCACCTTAAAGATAGTTCTATAAGGTTTACCACAAACATTATAGCACCAAATACTAAACATAAGTCTCATCTAAAATCCTGACTAGAAATCTTACGAAACCTTAAGTTCTACAATTTTTAAATATTCTTATTCTAATGTTCAAGGAACAAGTGGGGTTCCAGTTCAGGAAGATGCTACTTTGAGAATAGTAATCTATAAACTTAACCTAAAAATGAGAAAATATAAAAGGCCATTTTAAATTCTTTATTATGGAAATGTACAATAGGATCAGCAATGTGGGAAGGGATTTCGTTTTACTAAATGGATCTTATTCCCACTTACGATGTGAATTCTTGCTACACTGAAATTAGAGCAAAATTAAATAGATAATAAATGTTTGTGGATGGAGTTCACACTGTTGTTATCACAGAGCAATTAAAATGTGTGAAAATGTTCTTATTTTAGCACAAAATCTAGGGAGAGTTGCTGTTGCATTATACATTAAAAAAGAAAAATCACATCCCTTCAGTCCTACCCCCAATACCTATTAGTTTTCTAACTTCCCTGCTGTTTCTGAATACCGGTGATTTGCTCAGTGGAGGTAATTTGGTTTTATAATCTCAGTTTGCATAACATCTCTTAATGACATTCCTTTGCTCTGAGCAGACTAAGTAATGACTCCGATTCTTCCTGTCCAACTGTAAAAACCACAACACAGGACCTTTCTGTTAATCCTCTAAAAGCCACAGGCTAGACAGTTCTCTATCAGTTATATTGGGTACCAAGTTATTTCATATTTCTGAAAATTCTTCAAAATTTCAGTCTCTAATCTGTCCTAACATCTTTTGTTATATCTTTAGGCACACTTTTAAAATTTTCACATTTTCAATTGAGATACAATTCATATAGTATAAAATCCACTATTTTAAAGTGTACCGTTTGGTATTTTTTAGAATATTCATTAATCAATCATCACCATCATCTAATTCTGGAACATTTTAATCACCCTTCTGAAAACAGTCCATACCTATTAAGTTAGTCCCAATCCTCCTCTTCCCCCATCTCCTGGTAACCATTAATCTTTTTTTTTTTTGTCTCTATGAATTTACCTATTTTTGACACGCATATAAATAGAATAATACAATACATGCTTTTTGTGTCTGGCTTCTTTCAGAAAGAATAATGTTTCTGAAGTTCATCCATGATGTAGCATGTAACAGTACTTGACTCCTTTTTATGGCTAAATAATATTCCATTGTATGGATATGCAACATGTTGTTTATTCCTCAGTTGATGGACATTTGAGTTGTTTCCACCTTTTGGCTACTATGAATAAGGCTACTGTGCACATCTGTGTATACATTTTTGTATGAACACGTTTTCAGTATTTTCACATATACACCTAGAAGTGAAACTGCTGAGTCATATGGTAATTCTATGTTTAACTTTTTGAGGAACTGCCAGTTTCCACAGAAGCTGTACCATTCTACATTTCCACTAGCAATGTATGTATAAGGGTTCCAATTTCTCCACATCCACACCAATACTTCTTATAGTCCATTTAAAAAATTACAGCCATCCTAGTGGGTGTGAAGGCATACCCTATCAAAGTTTTGATTTGCAGTTCCCTAATGACGAGCATCTTTCCATGAGCTTATTGGCCATTTGTGTATCTCTGGCAATGTATCCACTCAAACCCTGTGTCCACTTGTAGTAAGTGGGCTATTTCTCTTTTTATTGTTAAATTTTAAAAGTTCTTTATATTTTCTAGAAACTAGACTGCTATCCAATATGATTTGTAAGTATTTTCTCCCATTCTGTAGATGCCTTTTTACTTCTTGATAGTGTCCTCTGACACACAATGTCTTTAATTTTAATATAGTCCAATTTACCTATTTTTTTCTTTTGTGGTTTGTACTACTGGTGTCATATCTAAGGAACTATTGCCTAATCTAGGGTCATGAAGATTTTCAACTGTTTCTTTTTAATGAGTTTATAATTTATATTAAAGTCTTTGATCCATAGTGGGTTAATGTTGTACAAGGTGTGAGGTAGGGGTCCAGATTCATTCTTTTGCATGAGGTTAGCCGATTGTCCTGGCACTATTTGTTGAAAGGGTTATTCTTTTCCCACTGAATAGCCTTGGCACCCTTGCCAAAAATCAACTGATCATAAATCACAATGTTCTTTTAAATACCCACATGCAAGTAATCTTTCAGCCAAAGTTTTTCATTTTAAGATCCTAAATACATTTTAAGTAATTTACCAGGTTCAATAAAAACAATTCCAGGGTTTTGGATAACAATGTCATTACTTTCTGAAAAACTGAAGAAATGGCAACTCTATGCATTCCACTTAGGAAGTTAGTTTCTACTGCTATCTCTGACAGATGAAAAAGTTGAAATCTTGTTAGGATAATTAACATTGCTAGGATCTCTGCCCAGACATAGACAATATGGAAACATAAGCAATTAGCATTAATAAAAAGCACCATTTTGAGTATTTTAGACACTGCTTCATTCAGAAACATACTAAGGCTACTTACAAAAAATATATGAGATTAAAAATAAATATGCAATGAGGAAAGAATAAGTATAGGCAGTCACAGGGACTATAATATACTACAATATACTAATACAGAAGTTAGAGGTTTTAAGTAGCTAAGTGGCTAAGTTAAAAAGCCTTAAAAAACTGGATGTCATGAAAAATTGTCAATGTAAACCACACCTGTACTTTCAGATCTGGGACAAATAAGGGCCTTGAACTGGAAATTCATCTAGTTCCTTGCTTTGTTCTATTACTGACTGACCCTTAGTTAATGGCCGCTAAATCTTCTGGGACCAAAGTTTCCTTTTCTTCAGTACAAAAAGGTGTTTGGACTCAATTTCTAAGAAACTTCCTTGTTCTACAGTTCTTGAGTTTATGAGTTAAAAATGCATGTCTGTTCCATCAACAAGATGCATTCTTGTTTTTAAAAATGGAAATGCAGCACTAAAAATAGCTGCATCATATGCAGGTAAATCATGTGGAGCCATCACTTCAGGTCCTTGCATTAGATTACACAAATGTCACTAAGAGAGGAGCTACTGAGTAAATTCCACACAGATGCGTCCTATTTCCTGAAATAAGAATATATGCTGAAAAAATAAGTTCCAGGTTGATACAAATAAGTAAATGATACTTTTAATTCCTATTTCACAACCAAGAAGGGAATTAGGTGTTAGATCAGCAACACCAACCAGAGTAAAAGGAAAGTCTCTGGGACTCAGCTAATTAAAATGGACAGATTTCAAATATTAACACCCTGAACTTTAAAGCCACTTGTTTCTTTATTTATTTTTAGCATTTGTTAAGTATAAAATTAATTTAAGAGGCAGCTACATTTCAATTACATTTCAGTACCCCTTCCGCAATATTTGCCTAGACTCCAGGAGAAGGCTTTATATTTATAGTAAACATGCTCACACCTAAATCTCATGGTTAAGCTCCTTCTTCAAACCCAGGAGACTGCTACAGCAACCTCTCCCGTGAAAACACTCTCGTAATTAGGGTTTCGCTTTATTTCTGATTTGGTTTGCTGGTTTCCTTCCATTACATGAGAAAAAAATTCTGAAATCCCAGAAGGTAGCAGGGTTAGCTCAATGCAAATCACCATCCCAATCTTGTCCCCTGCAATTCTTCTGGAGCGTGGATACTCTCATTTACCCACTGTCGTCCCTCTAGCAATAATTCCTTTTTTCCTACCCAGACCAGTGGTTCAGACAAGCAAAACTGAGGGCAGCAGGTTCTTGTCCCACCTCTCCAGCCCAGTGATTGACCATGGTGTGCCTGTCCATGAAGAAACACCAGGAAAATCCCTGCTTCCTCTTTCATTGATCCCTTGGTTCAATAATGAAACTGTCCTGGAGGAGGAGAGGCAGCATGAGCAAGAAAGATAATTTTCCCTTCCTTTGGTAAAGCTTCCCAGCCCTAACAAAGCTTTGATTTTAATAAAATATATCCCATTACCATTCAATTAGAACAAAGTATTTGCTGGCTTATTATGTGTAAGGCACCATATGGGGAACAGCAAGGGATTCAGATATAGTACTATCTTAAAGTTATGTTTCTTTCACAAAATATTTTCACCAATTCTTCATTTCCTATTACATATTAATATTCCTGTTTGACTGATAAGGCTCAGAATGCTTAAATGACTTATCTATAGCTATAAAGCTGTGTTATGAACTAGATTAAATCTTTAAAATTCTTAGTTCAAGGATTGTTCATTAAAGCCAGCTGCACTGCAGCCTGACCAGCGAGAGCGAGAGCTGAAGCAGGGCGAGGCATCGCTTCACCTGAGAAGCTCAAGGGGGAAGGGAATCCCTTTTCCTAGCCAGGGGAACTGAGACACACAACACCTGGAAAATCGGGTAACTCCCACCCCAATATTGCGCTTTAAGCCAATTGGCACACCAGGAGAATATATCCCACACGTGGCCGGGAGGGTCCCACGCCCACGGAGCCTCCCTCATTGCTAACACAGCAGTCTGCAGCGATCTATCCACAAGGCAGCAGGGAGGCTGGGGGAGGGGCGCCCGCCATTGCTGAGGCTTAAGTAGGTAAACAAAGCTGCTGGGAAGCTCGAACTGGGTGGAGCTCACAGCAGCTCAAGGAAACCTGCCTGTCTCTGTAGACTCCACCTCTGGGGACAGGGCACAACAGGGGAAGCAGCAGAGGCCTGTGCAGACGCGAACGACTCTGTCTGACAGCTTTGAAGAGAGCAGTGGATCTCCCAACACGGAGGTTGAGATCTAAGAACGGACAGACTGCCTGCTAAAGTGGGTCCCTCACCCCTGAGTAGCCTAACTGGGAGACATCCCCCACTAGGGGCAGTCTGACACCCCACACCTCACAGGGTGGAGTACACCCCTGAGAGGAAGCTTCCAAAGTAAGAATCAGACAGGTACACTCGCTGTTCAGCAATATTCTATCTTCTGCAACCTCTGCTGCTGATAACCAGGCAAACAGGGTCTGGAGTGAACCTGAAGCAATCTCCAACACACCTACAGCTGAGGGTCCTGACTGTCAGAAGGAAAACTATCAAACAGGAAGGACACCTATACCAATACCCCATCAGTACGTCACCATCATCAAAGACCAGAGACAGATAAAACCACAAAGATGGGGAAAAAGCAGGGCAGAAAAGCTGGAAATTCAAAAAATAAGAGCGCATCTCCCCCTGCAAAGGAGCGCAGCCCATCGCCAGCAACGGATCGAAGCTGGTCAGAGAATGACTTTGACGAGATGAGAGAAGAAGGCTTCAGTCCATCAAACTTCTCAGAGCTAAAGGAGGAGTTACGTACCCAGCGCAAAGAAACTAAAAATCTTGAAGAAAGAGTGGAAGAATTGACAGCTAGACTAATTAATGCAGAGAAGGTCATAAACGAAATGACAGAGATGAAAACCATGACACGAGAAATACGTCACAAATGCACAAGCTTCAGTAACCGACTCGATCAACTGGAAGAAAGAGTATCAGCGATTGAGGATCAAATGAATGAAATGAAGCGAGAAGAGAAACCAAAAGAAAAAAGAAGAAAAAGAAATGAACAAAGCCTGCAAGAAGTATGGGATTATGTAAAAAGACCAAATCTACGTCTGATTGGGGTGCCTGAAAGTGAGGGGGAAAATGGAACCAAGTTGGAAAACACTATTCAGGATATCATCCAGGAGAACTTCCCCAACCTAGTAGGGCAGGCCAACATTCAAATTCAGGAAATACAGAGAACGCCACAAAGATACTCCTCCAGAAGAGCAACTCCAAGACACATAATTGCCAGATTCATCAAAGTTGAAATGAAAGAAAAAATCTTAAGGGCAGCCAGAGAGAAAGGTCAGGTTACCCACAAAGGGAAGCCCATCAGACTAACAGCAGATCTCTCAGCAGAAACTCTCCAAGCCAAAAGAGAGTGGGGGCCAATATTCAACGTTCTTAAAGAAAAGAATTTTAAACCCAGAATTTCATATCCAGCCAAACTAAGTTTCATCAGTGAAGGAGAAATAAAATCCTTTACAGATAAGCAAATGCTTAGAGATTTTGTCACCACCAGGCCTGCCTTACAAGAGACCCTGAAGGAAGCCCTAAACATGGAAAGGAACAACCGGTACCAGCCATTGCAAAAACATGCCAAAATGTAAAGACCATCGAGGCTAGGAAGAAACTGCATCAACTAACGAGCAAAATAACCAGTTAATATCATAATGGCAGGATCAAGTTCACACATAACAATATTAACCTTAAATGTTAATGGACTAAATGCTCCAATTAAAAGACACAGACTGGCAAACTGGATAAAGAGTCAAGACCCATCAGTCTGCTGTATTCAGGAGACCCATCTCACATGCAGAGACATACATAGGCTCAAAATAAAGGGATGGAGGAAGATCTACCAAGCAAATGGAGAACAAAAAAAAGCAGGGGTTGCAATCCTAGTCTCTGATAAAACAGACTTTAAACCATCAAAGATCAAAAGAGACAAAGAATGCCATTACATAATGGTAAAGGGATCAATTCAACAGGAAGAGCTAACTATCCTAAATATATATGCACCCAATACAGGAGCACCCAGATTCATAAAGCAAGTCCTTAGAGACTTACAAAGGGACTTAGACTCCCATACAATAATAATGGGAGACTTCAACACCCCACTGTCAACATTAGACAGATCAACGAGACAGAAAGTTAACAAGGATATCCAGGAATTGAACTCATCTCTGCACCAAGCGGACCTAATAGACATCTATAGAACTCTCCACCCCAAATCAACAGAATATACATTCTTCTCAGCACCACATCACACTTATTCCAAAATTGACCACATAATTGGAAGTAAAGCACTCCTCAGCAAATGTAAAAGAACAGAAATTATAACAAACTGTCTCTCAGACCACAGTGCAATCAAACTAGAACTCAGGACTAAGAAACTCACTCAAAACCGCTCAACTACATGGAAACTGAACAACCTGCTCCTGAATGACTACTGGGTACATAATGAAATGAAGGCAGAAATAAAGATGTTCTTTGAAACCAATGAGAACAAAGATACAACATACCAGAATCTCTGGGATACATTTAAAGCAGTGTGTAGAGGGAAATTTATAGCACTAAATGCCCATAAGAGAAAGCAGGAAAGATCTAAAATTGACACTCTAACATCACAATTAAAAGAACTAGAGAGGCAAGAGCAAACACATTCAAAAGCTAGCAGAAGGCAAGAAAGAACTAAGATCAGAGCAGAACTGCAGGAGATAAAGACACAAAAAACCCTCCAAAAAATCAATGAATCCAGGAGTTGGTTTTTTGAAAAGATCAACAAAATTGACAGACCGCTAGCAAGACTAATAAAGAAGAAAAGAGAGAGGAATCAAATAGACACAATAAAAAATGATAAAGGGGATATCACCACCGACCCCACAGAAATACAAACTACCATCAGAGAATACTATAAACACCTCCACGCAAATCAACTAGAACATCTAGAAGAAATGGATAATTTCCTGGACACTTACAGTCTTCCAAGACTAAACCAGGAAGAAGTTGAATCCCTGAATAGACCAATAGCAGGCTCTGAAATTGAGGCAATAATTAATAGCCTACCCACCAAAAAAAGTCCAGGACCAGATGGATTCACAGCTGAATTCTACCAGAGGTACAAGGAGGAGCTGGTACCATTCCTTCTGAAACTATTCCAATCAATAGAAAAAGAGGGAATCCTCCCTAACTCATTTGATGAGGCCAACATCATCCTGATACCAAAGCCTGGCAGAGACACAACAAAAAAAGAGAATTTTAGACCAATATCCCTGATGAACATCGAGGCAAAAATCCTCAATAAAATACTGGCAAACCGGATTCAGCAGCACATCAAAAAGCTTATCCACCATGATCAAGTGGGCTTCATCCCTGGGATGCAAGGCTGGTTCAACATTCGCAAATCAATAAACATAATCCAGCATATAAACAGAACCAAAGACAAGAACCACATGATTATCTCAATAGATGCAGAAAAGGCTTTTGACAAAATTCAACAGCCCTTCATGCTAAAAACGCTCAATAAATTCGGTATTGATGGAACGTACCTCAAAATAATAAGAGCTATTTATGACAAACCCACAGCTAATATCATACTGAATGGGCAAAAACTGGAAAAATTCCCTTTGAAAACTGGCACAAGACAGGGATGCCCTCTCTCACCACTCCTATTCAACATAGTGTTGGAAGTTCTGGCTAGGGCAATCAGGCAAGAGAAAGAAATCAAGGGTATCCAGTTAGGAAAAGAAGAAGTCAAATTGTCCCTGTTTGCAGATGACATGGTTGTATATTTAGAAAACCCCAACGTCTCAGCCCAAAATCTCCTTAAGCTGATAAGCAACTTCAGCAAAGTCTCAGGATACAAAATTAATGTGCAAAAATCACAAGTATTCTTATACACCAGTAACAGACAAGCAGAGAGCCAAATCAGGAATGAACTTCCATTCACAATTGCTTCAAAGAGAATAAAATACCTAGGAATCCAACTTACAAAGGATGTAAAGGACCTCTTCAAGGAGAACTACAAACCACTGCTCAGTGAAATCAAAGAGGACACTAACAAATGGAAGAACATACCATGCTCATGGATAGGAAGAATCAATATCGTGAAAATGGCCATACTGCCCAAGGTTATTTATAGATTCAATGCCATCCCCATCTAGCTACCAATGAGTTTCTTCACAGAATTGGAAAAAACTGCTTTAAAGTTCATATGGAACCAAAAAAGAGCCCGCATTGCCAAGACAATCCTAAGTCAAAAGGACAAAGCTGGAGGCGTCACGCTACCTGACTTCAAACTATACTACAAGGCTACAATAACCAAAACAGCATGGTACTGGTACCAAAACAGAGATATAGACCAATGGAACAGAACAGAGTCCTCAGAAATAATACCACACATCTACAGCCATCTGATCTTTGACAAACCTGAGAGAAACAAGAAATGGGGAAAGGATTCCCTATTTAATCAATGGTGCTGGGAAAATTGGCTAGCCATAAGTAGAAAGCTGAAACTGGCTCCTTTCCTTACTCCTTATACGAAGATTAATTCAAGATGGATTAGAGACTTAAATGTTAGACCTAATACCATAAAAACCCTAGAAGAAAATCTAGGTAGTACCATTCAGGACATAGGCATGGGCAAGGACTTCATGTCTAAAACACCAAAAGCAACGGCAGCAAAAGCCAAAATTGACAAATGGGATCTCATTAAACTAAAGAGCTTCTGCACAGCAAAAGAAACTACCACCAGAGTGAACAGGCAACCTACAGAATGGGAGAAAATTTTCACAACCTACTCATCTGACAAAGGGCTAATATCCAGAATCTACAAAGAACTCAAACAAATTTACAAGAAAAAAACAAACAACCCCATCAAAAAGTGGGCAAAGGATATGAACAGACATTTCTCAAAAGAAGACATTCATACAGCCAACAGACACATGAAAAAATGCTCATCATCACTCGCCATCAGAGAAATGCAAATCAAAACCACAATGAGATACCATCTCACACCAGTTAGAATGGCAATCATTAAAAAATCAGGAAACAACAGTTGTTGGAGAGGATGTGGAGAAATAGGAACACTTTTACACTGTTGGTGGGATTGTAAACTAGTTCAACCATTATGGAAAACAGTATGGCAATTCCTCAAGGATCTAGAACTAGATGTACCATATGACCCAGCCATCCCACTACTGGGTATATACCCAAAGGATTATAAATTATTCTACTACAAAGACACATGCACACGTATGTTTATTGCGGCACTATTCACAATAGCAAAGACTTGGAATCAACCCAAATGTCCATCTGTGACAGACTGGATTAAGAAAATGTGGCACATATACACCATGGAATACTATGCAGCCATAAAAAAGGATGAGTTTGCGTCCTTTGTAGGGACATGGATGCAGCTGGAAACCATCATTCTTAGCAAACTATCACAAGAAGAGAAAACCAAACACCGCATGTTCTCACTCATAGGTGGGAACTGAACAATGAGGAAACTTGGACTCGGGAAGGGGAACATCACACATTGGGGCCTATCATGGGGAGGGGGGGGGGGAAGAATTGCAGTGGGGAGTTATACATGATATAAATGATGACTTGATGGGTGCTGACGAGTTGATGGGTGCAGCACACCAACATGGCACAAGTATACATATGTAACAAACCTGCACGTTATGCACATGTACCCTAGAACTTAAAGTATAATAAAAAATATATATATATATATATAAAAAAAAGCCAGCTGCAAAGTGCTCTCCCAAGGTGTTATGGTTAATATGCTTATTTGATAAAATATTTTGTGCCAACTATGAGCAGAAGTGTGCTGGATACCACTGATGCCGTGAGAACAAAACAGACATGAAATCTCCTCCCATGAATGTACCATTAACTGTAACTTGAAGCATACAGTAGGTGACTATTCTAAGATATCCAAAAGGCTATAGAGTTTGGAGAGGAAAGTTCATCTATTTATGAAATTTAGCAAAGGCTTGAGAGGTAGGTGGTATTTGAATAGGATTTTGAAATATAGGTGGGAATGATCTTACCCATTCCTTTTATTTAATTATCAAATGGCAGTCATCCTTTTTCAAACAGGTTTCCCACTGCAATAAGGATGTTTTTAATAT
Organism: Rhinopithecus roxellana; assembly: GCF_007565055.1. Taxonomy (NCBI): domain Eukaryota; kingdom Metazoa; phylum Chordata; class Mammalia; order Primates; family Cercopithecidae; genus Rhinopithecus; species Rhinopithecus roxellana. The sequence continues at coordinate 103,605,031 of NC_044562.1, forward strand.
TAAATAATATCAATTCTTTACTAAAACAGGCCCAGGATTATATGCATTTCTTATGCATTGCTCAGGTTGATTGTCCTAATCAGGACAAGCATACAAACCTGAGACAATTCTTAAGCATAACAATGATGGTTACTATAAACATGACAGATCAGGCTAAAGCTTTTCCCACCATGCCTGAAAGCAAGTAGGGGTGGAAATGAAAGAAAAGGCAAGTTCTGCAGCCTTGATTTTCTTTGTTATTAAGACAAAGAGTTTGGATAATAGAGTTTCCTTTAACTTTATAATTGTATAGCATTACCAAACTATACAGAGCACAAAAACTTTTGCTCATAATTGATATCATATATTTAAAAAGAGTAGGTGCTTTGTCTTAATTTATGTTACAAATTAAGCCTTGATTGCAAACCAGTTGCTAGGGCATTTCATTTCAGAATGGTGAGAAGCAAGGAGTAAAGTTATATAGTGTGTCCTGGCAGTAAAGAGATGATATGATACTGTAAAAATATGTGATATGAAAAATATGTGATTACAAATAATACTGTGAAAATTACTGTGACTTTTGTTTATTCAATAACGTTTATATATTTCCTCCTAAACACTTTACTAAGTAGAGTGAAAAAAAAATACAGGCTTTAAATTCAGACCCAAGATCTGCAAGTTCCTAGTCATTTACTGAACTCTGAACATCAGTTTGCATATCATACATAGTTTGTAGGGTTACAATAAAAATTGAGACCATATATACAGTAAAAAGTAAAACTTAAGTGAGACCATATATAAAAGATGTTATTTGTTCCTCAATATCCATTCTCCCCTTCTCTTATAGTACTAATACTTCTGATTTTTAGCTCGTGTGGTCAAGTGACTATGTGCTAGTCATTGGCAAATGGGTGTAACTTCCATAACAAGTTTTCCCTTTCACCTTTTTCTCTTTCCCAGTTGGATGGAATGTCATGGTGACAAGCCACCTGGAACACTGTGATGCAGGCAACACTTGTTTAACTACTGCTTTGTGGGTCTCTAAAGCAGGAACTAACTGAGCTGTATCCTGATTGGTACAACGTTCAAGACTGGTTCAGTGTTGAACACACAGTAGGCACTCCTTTTCTCCCTGGGAAACAGAAACAGTCATGGTCTTTGCCTTTTTCTCCAATTAAAGCTTATAATTGAGTGAGGCAGACACACATGAAAATAATTAGCCACAAGGTCAATTATAAATGTTTAAAAAAAAAGGTCTGGGCACATCTTCATAGAGGTCTGCATAGCACAGGTATAATCATTTGTAGGACCTCACCCAATGGTTCACTAGAGATTTATGCATTTCATTCAAAGTTTTACCTAAAAAGAAGAAGAAAACTGTTAAGCAAAAGGTATAAACAAGATAAAGGCTCAATAGAAGGAAGAATTAAAATAAGAAGGATTGTGGAAAGCTTCACAGAGGATCTGACACTTAAACCGGCTCCCAAAAGATGAGAAGAGTTTCAACAAGTAGAGAATGAATGGGGAAAGTACATTCATTCTGAAAGAGCAGAGGCCCTGAGGAGTCGTTAGTATGGTGCATTTAGTGATGGGAGTGAGTATTCTGTTTACGCAAGTCTAGCATGTGTGCAGAGATGATACAGAGGTGAGGGTGCCAAAATAAGCTACAGTCAGGGTCAGCACATATGACTGTGCTGCACTACAAAAATCCTAGGGAAGACCATACGTAAAGACCATGATTGGAATGGCATCCCATAGAGCTGTAGAGTACACTGACCGCATAAACCACATGCAGCAGACTCAGTTATGGCTAGACTATAGCAGACCTCAAATGTCACTCTAAGAAATTTAGTCCTTAACATGTTGACACAAGGAGTAATGAGAGGTTTTCAAGGAGATGATAGACATATTTTAGAAAGACAGAACAGATAACAGCACAGACTACAAACTAGTAAGGGAGACAAAGTGAGGCTACACCACAGGCAACTACTGCTGTATTCCAGGTAAAAGATGAGGGTTTGAACTAGAGCAGGGGAAATAAAGATGAGTGGATTCAACAGACATTTCAAGAGTAGAATTAACAGGATTTGATGGCCGACTGGATGTGCACAATAGACAAGACGGCAGCAATTCAGGTACCTGTGACTGCAAATCAGTTGGCCTGAAATGGGACCTCGGAATCTACATTCTAATTAGCACAGTGCCTCAGGTGATTTTGTTGCAGATGGTTCACCAGCCATTATTTTTCAAAACATCCAGTAGAAAGTGGTGATAGCCAGACATAAAGAGACAGAAAGAAAATTTTCAGGAGAGGGAAGATACTGAATCCAATTTTGGACAACAGTGCTAGAAAAGACATCATAATAAAGAGGAAAAAAGCAACAACTGTATAATTATCTATAGGAAAAAATGAAGACTAACTATGCCTTCCCTATTGTTTGTATTCTTGAAGACTTGTTTTTAATGTCCCCTGATACTAGTACATCCTTGGATGGCCAATTAGGCCAAAATGGTTTTACCAAAAAAAAAAAAAAAAAAGCAGAAAAAAACCTACATTTTTGAAAAGAAAACAATAGAGAAAAGCAATACGCATTATTGCACCACCTTACAGCACAAGATGTACATGTTTTTCCTATCAAATATTAACCAAAAAAGAGGACAGGCCCACTTATTATTTATTTGAAGGAGGTCAGAAGGAAAACTAGAAAATGCATAAAATAGTGTATGACACTTTATGTCTGTTATTTTATGTAAAAAGACTATTAATAAAAGATGTAGAAATGTTATCTAATGCTCTGCTTTGTTAACTTTTATACGCTGTTAAATAACAGGAAAAACAACTCTGGCAGAGTATTTGAATGCAAGATTTTCCTTAAGTATCTTCTACTCTACCAGATTTATAAATAAATAATAAGGTAGTACTAATGATTTTTCAAAAGAGTGGTAGAGTTTGTATCTATCTTCTGGTCTTAACCAGAAAAGTTTGAAAAAAAAACATTTTCAGTAATCTCAAAAAGGTCCCCTAAAACACAAGACAATAATGTTAAGAGAAGTCACCGGCTGCACAAGATTCATAAATGGTAAAGTTGTTTTGAAAGAGAAGTAGTTAAAATCTTATGAGTTAACGGGTTGGCTGCCCCTCCATTATCCGAGTCATTTACTGTATCAGAAAAAACCACTATGGAGGAAGAGAGCTCTTCTATGAAAAAAAGAGTTGAAATTTCAAGAGATAGAGGACCTTTTCACAAAAGGGCCTAAATTCTCTTTAAATCACAATTTAAAATAGCTGAGCAGCCATTTAGCCTTGAGAACATTACCAATGATAAATAGGAACAGGCAAAAACCTACATAATTATAAAGCTTTACTCTGTGCTCTTAACCACTGGCACAGGGCTCTACAGCTCTTCATATCCCTTGTTTTTAATTTCCCTGAGGACACCTACAGGCTGTTGGATTTGCAAGTCACAACTTGTTTTATTAGAAGTAATTGTGAGAACTTGAATAAAAAAATAAATAAGGTTTCAGAGATTTCCAGATCTCCATTTTCAGTTATTCCGAAGATGTTTAGGGTATGACTTTAAAATATTAGCTTAAAACCAGATCTAATATTTTCAATCCAGTACCATGCAACAAGTTCTCTCCTTCAGACTGTTGAATATTCCTGAAGAGAAGTCTACAAAAATCCCTGGGCAGCCCAACAGACCAACCTTTCAAACTTGCATCTGTGCCAAAATTACCCAACTTTCTACCCTTTTCAAGGCCACACCAGTTTACCTCAAATATGAATATTCAGACCTAGTAAATCTTAACACTTGCTGTGCCACCCTACTGTGGGGAAGCAATAGTTGATTAGAAACTCAGATTTGCTGTTTCACTTCCTTTTGTCTCTGGAAAAAAATAAAAGACACTATAAAATAAAGATTGCAAACCAAATTTTTAACTATACCACATCTTGTGTAAAATGTACTAATTTCTCTGTTAAGGCAATTTAGATTAGATTCTCTAAATTAAAAAGCCTAGTCAACTGAAGATAAAATCAGAGTTGAAGTACACAATACATGTCCAGTCTAGACAGGCTTGGTGATGGGTGAGAGTAAACAAGTCATTTAACCTTTCTATGGACCTCTGTTCCCCCATCTCTCCCAATTTAGAATCTTGGGGTAGAGTCAGGTTATAGGACATTGGTTCACAACCTGTCAGCACATTAGAATCATCCACGGTGGTTTTAAAAAATACATTACCAAACCCTGTCCAAGACTCCTGGATCTAGTTTTGTACAGGGGGGAGATGTAAGATAAATTTAAAATTACTGCCATACAGGGTCAAGTCATAGTTTGGAAAGCACTATAAAACACTACACAAATATGCACCAACGAAGGGAAACAGGCTTTCATAAAGTTGCCTTTTTTCCCATAGTGATCTGCTTTTTTAATTATTCTATAAGAAGTATATAGAATTTAGGAACAAAAATAGCAGTTGCTAAGGTAGAAGACTTTCTCAAATAAATAAATAAATAATGGTATTTTGATACTTTGACAGATGGCCCAGAGCAACAGCACTTTATTGATCTTGGTTCCATAAAACTTCCACAACTCATCAACTTGTATGACAAATGTTTTCTCTATTAATGGCATTTGCACTGAAGTTCTTGTTGAGAAATTTGACTGACCATAGCCCATCTCCCACTAAGTAGCAATGGCACTTTTAACTTGATGTTCCCCCTATCAATAATCTAATCATCCTAATTTTATTTAAATTCTCAAACTATCTACAGACAGTTGAGAGACAAGATAGATCTCAAAGACATGCCTTTAATTCAAAGATGTACAAAGAGTCATGGATCAGAAGGACAATCTCAGTCTTCTGTTTGAATGGCAATCATCCCAACAATGAAGAAGGTAGTTCCCTATTTGATCATGGGAAGCACTGGGGTTGGGGTAGGAACAAGTATCTATTTGCAGGTGCTTTACATAAAACTAACTCATTTTTAATCTTCCCTCTGCAGAAGCATGTATTGTCTTCCCTTTACAGAGGAGGAAGCTGAACTCCAAAACTGAGCTTCAAAAGGGTAAATAAGTTGCATAAGGCACAGAATTAGAAAATAGAAGAACCAGATAAATCTAGGTCTCTGTTGCTACAGCACAATCTCTAGCTCTCTCCCCTCTAATTTAGTTTTTATTTTAATCAGAGCTACACATACCTGTATCTTAATGAGTTGAGCAGTTCTACAAGAAAAACGGTAGTTCTCTGCTTTCCCCTTCCTATTTCCCGCTTCACCTTGGCAACAATTCTTTTGACTAATTCTTTTTTGTATTTATCTCTGTATCTCTAAATAACATGTAACATGGCCACCACTGATTTTTCAGTTTTTGTCTCCCCATCATGGAAAATTAGGATTCAGTTTCTTTAAACATTCCCTACCTCCTATTCTCCCCATTTCCCCAATACAGTTATTTCTAATTTTTCATTAGATTAGCATTCAGCTTTTACTTTCTTATTACTATGTAATGCTATTCACTGCTGAATAATATAATATACCATGGATGCTTTTCCTTTCCTGAAAATTTTTTTCCCTGAAAATTTTTGTTTGCTTTGTTTCCTATTATCACTAATACAACTCCTCAACACATTGAGACACTTCAGGTATTCTGTCTCTTTAGAGGAATCACTCTGTAAGCTTTCTGGTTTGCTCCAATCTAGACTAGTTGCTCTCTATGCCTGATGGAAAGCCTTCATCTTGGGACCTTCTTAACCTTGAATTTGGGGATACCCTTTGTCCATCTCTTTCTCTAATTGAATCCCTCATTTTCAGTCTCCTAAATCTTTCCTTGTTTTATATCCCCATGTGGTGACGCAAATCTTCTAGCAGCTTCCTAAGAAAGTGTTTGAGAAGTAAATTTTTTGAGGCTTTGCATAACTAAAATATCTTTACCCTCTGACTTAACTGATAGTTTGGCTAGATTAAGAGTTGTAGGTTGGAAGTAATTTTTCCTCAGAATTCTGAAAGCTTTGCTATGCTATCTTCTAGCTTCTGTTTATTTTTGTTGAGGATCAGATCCATTTTGATTCCTGATCTTAGATAATTCTCACTCTGCTGCTCGAGGCTGGAGTGCAATGGCGCGATCTCGGCTCACTGCAACCTCCACCTCTAGGATTCAAGCAATTCTTGTGCCTCAGCCTCCCTAGTAGCTGGGATTACAGGCGCGCGCCACCACACCCAGCTAATTTTTGTATTTTTAGTAGATGGGGTTTCACCATGTTAGCCAGGCTGGTCTTGAACTCCCAGCCTCAGGTGATCTGCCTGCCTCGGCTTCCCAAAGTGCTTGGGTTACAGGCATGAGCCACCGTGCCTAGCCTTAACCGATTTTTTTCTCTTTGAAAAGTATTAGGATTTTCTTTTCTCTTTGTCCCTAGGATTCTGAAATTTCCGGACCATACCTGGCCATGGACTATATCATAGCAATAGGTGCTTGGTGGGCCCTTTCAACCTGGAAATTCCTCCTTCAGTTCTTGGAAATTTTCTTGAAAATTTTTTGGGGCAATTTCTTTCCTTTTGTATTCCTGTCTGGGACTTCTATCTGGGTGTTGAATCTTCTGTACTGGTTCTCTAATTCTCCTTATTCCTCCACCCCTTTTAAAATGAACTCCCCTCCTTATCTCACAGTGAGAAATAAAAACTTTTAATGTGAGGAGTGCAAACACCTTTTAATTATCAGGCCCAGAGAGGCACTGAAATGAAAAGTGTGACAGCAGTCACACATCACTCACCCCTGTGAACTAAATGACCCTCTTGAAGCTACCTACTATGTGATGCCAAGCAGCCATAAAATGCCATACATTAGATACCAAAACTCATACCATATAGTTCAACAATGTATAATCACTAATCAATGTTATTTCTGTAAACCAGTGAGAATTCCTATCAAATAACTTAGCATCAGCCCATTCCTTGTCCTCTTTTGCCTTTAAAAACCTGGTTGCAACAAGGGCCAAATGGAGCACTCCCCAAGGCAACCTGGAAGTGTGTCCAAGGCAGCTGTCCTCAACCTTTACCCGAATAAACTCCCTATATTAAATTTGCCTCAGTTTCTTTAGTCTGATAATAGATACAATATCTTAAGTCTGTTGTCTTCGGCAGCCATTATTATGCTGCCAAATGACAGCCAACCAATCCTGGATAAAGAAAGTAGTAATCAAGGGATTATTGGAGCTGCACTGAGGCTGAAAGTGTATAGGCCAAACGATGTTCCACCTCTAACTGCCTGTTCAACCAGAACATCTGAGCTTTGATCAGTTATGTATATATACATTGGGATTCCACGTTTGAAGAAAATCAAAGGCTTAAAGGTAGTATTTTCGCCATCTTGGCCCCAGGATGATTAGTAATTCTTTAGTAAGGTCTACTTGTTTTGTAGGTGGTAGAGATAAGTGTGAGTAATTTGGGAGGCAGGCAAGGCCCCTCTGCTGGGTTTCCCCGACTGCTGAGCCTATTCTGTTTCTGGGTAAATGTTCTGCCAGAGTTCACACTTGTGGTGAGAGACCAACTCAAATCTAAAGCAGTTTCAGGATGGGGAAAGGAAATCACCTTGATTAACTGCTACCCCTTCCACTTTGCCCTAGAAAAGAAAGACACCAGCCTTTCCCAACCCCTTGGGCTATGAATAAGAGTTCATATTCTGTTTCAGAAAAGTTGCCACTGTAGCATATAAAGAGGTGAATCAGTGAATGAAAGACACATTCTGTGTTTTTGTTTTGTTTGGCTTTTTGTTTTTTTGAGACAGAGCTTCAATCTGTCCCCCCAGGCTAGAATACGATAGCCCACTGCAGCTTGGACTCCTCGCCTCAAGCAATCCTTCTACCTCAGCCTTCTGAGTACTTGAGATTATAGGCGTCAAGCCACTGTGCCCCACTACATCCTGTCTTTTCTGTATCTTAGTTGTATGTATGCCTCCTCACCCACAAAACACATCAGGAGTAAAAAGCAAAAAAATCAGTCAACAACATGACATATACACATAAACAAGACATATTCTCTTTTGGATGGTTAGGAAGATTAACTTTAAAGACACTCAAAAATATTAAGTGTGTTTTCCTTAGCTGAAGAAAGGAAATGGAAGAGAACTGTCACTACTCACAGTTACTTATGATCATTTTCCACTTTTAAGGAGTTATATATATAACACAAGCAGCTAATTCCCCAACTAACTTCCTGCATTTCTATTCTCCTTCCACGTTGTAAACTTTGGGCATGAATATACTCATAGCATACCGTACTACACTGTTTCTGTGCTCCATCCAGGCAGTTGATATAATAGAAACCTTAAATGTCATAAATCCAGCAGTGTTAGAATTTGAATTTTGTATTTCCCCATAAGCTGGCAGGCTAAATGCAACAGGATAAACAAGACAATCTCACTGGTTAAACCCAAATCTCCCCAGTACATGTTCTCCATTTTGCTGGATGTTAGAACGTGGTGAAATTTTCTATGTGATCTTGCAAGAGCTAAAAGATTTCACTGTCAAAGACCACACCCATGAGTCTGTTTTGCCTTACTTCCTTTTTTTCTCCAGTAATACTTCTTTCTCTGAGACTATTTATCAAATGTTATGGGTTTAAGTGCACAACTAAACAGTGTAACACCAAAAGGGAAAGTAGGCATGTGATGTTCTCCTCCTCTGAGGTGAACATAGACATGGCACTGCTCAGTGGGCTGTACTCAACTGAGTAATCTTAAAGGGGTGTCCTCTCCTCTGAGTAGGAGCAATGTTAGAATCTGAAGATGGGGGAGGAAGGATATACAATTTTAAAATAGTTAATATTAAAAATCTATTACATAAGTCATATAAAGAAGGACTGTGCATAATATTCACAGATGAGGGAACTAGAAGAGAAAGTCTATAGTCAGTAAGGTGTAGAGGAGGAGTAGGACTGTATGGGAAGGAACACGTATTACAATCCTTTAGGATTTATGAGATTTTAATGTTTATCAGAAAGGAAATATGGATTTTTAAAGGTTGAGAAACAACAATATAAAGGGAAAGGCATTTCTCCTTTTGGGATTCCAAATACTTGAGGTTATGAAATCACATTCCAGTAAATGCCATATGATAAACGGTTATGAATAGTAAAACCACTTAAATCTCTCACAGTAACAATTGATTTGCTGATTCCAAAAACCTTTCTTCAAGCAATAAAAAAAAAAAAAATCCTTTATTCTGAAAGAATCTAAGTCTCTAACTTCTGTCCCTTATAGCAAGTCACTCTCTGGCAAAATTATTACCTGATTGGGTTGTTGTGCTGTTCAGTAGAACAATTCTCCATACTTCATTCTACTGCAAATATTTCAAAGACTCCCATAACTTCAACTTGCTAAGTAACCATCAAAATGGAACTCATATTATATTTCTTTGTCTACTCAACTTCCAGTAATTCCTTACTGCAATGACTTAAAATACTTTGTTTTCAATGTTAGCAACCTATTTTCAGTAGACCCTTCTTTTTGCAAAGAAAATGTATTGGTGTTAAGTAAAAGCTATTATAGATCATTAGTACTCAAACTGTTTACTCTCATAACTTACTACTGATAATTACCATTTATAGAGAATATATCTCTGAAGGTAAAAAGTTACAGTCCAGGAAATTTTCCATGAGACAAACAATTGCCATCATTTACTTCCCAAACTCTTTTCCTTAAGAAAAATAAGTCCCTTTAAAAATGTTTTTCTTGGTTGCACAGCAATGTGAATGCACTTAACATTATTGAACCATACACTTTAAAAAGGTTAAGATGGTAAATTTTATGTTGTGTGAATTTTACCACAATTTAAAAAGCTTTTACAGATTAGGAATTGGAAAATGTGACACATGTACTACATAGGTCCCAAAGCCTGTTTTCAGTTGCAGAGGGCTTGGTACCAGTTAACCCTCAACTTATTTGAACAGTGGCCAAATACTGCACTTAGTTCAAAAGACTTCGAAAATTAATTAACCACTCACTGAAAAGGTAGTTCATTTCATATTCTGTTATCCCTTCCTGAAGGTAAACATAATCTTGGTTCTGAACTATAAAGATATTTTTGTTACATATCTAAATAATAGCCTCCTCTTTCCCTGTATTTATGATTCAAAACCATGGCAGCAAGCACAGGAGATAGCAGGTGGGAAATGACAGCCACAGCATAAATCCTACAGGAAATAGAAACTAAAACTAGGCTTTACATAACTGAACACAAAGGAACTTCAATTAAACAGTAATATTTTATGCTTATAAGGTGTTAGGAAACAAAAAGGATAAATAGTAACAGTCAATCAGCTAACGCATAGCATTGAAACAGCAAAGCTTTATGTCAACAGGCTATTTTTATTTACCATTTGCTTTTGGACAACAGGTATGGTTTTAAAAAACACACAGTCTTTCTTCATCATAGGGCAAGTCCCCAATTATTTTTGCTATAAGAGCCCATAAATGGAAATATAATACCCAAGCATTCACATAATGCCTGCATCCTACTGTAAATAACACTTGAGTGTCTGTAGGTATCCTCCACAGTTCATAGATGCAAACTGCTAAATTACATTACCTGTCTCAGATCATTCTTGAAGGTGATCAAAAAGCATTTGAAATAATCATTTATAGAAGTCTATCAAAGATTACTTACACTATTATCTATGTATTAACAGTAAACCATTAGTCAAGTAAAAAGGTGGGCTTTTGTTAGATGACAGCACTGCTCCATGTGCGTGCACATACCATGCGCATACCTGAACCGTGCTAATGTTTTTCACTTCATATTAAATAAGTATAAGCATGTTAAGCTTGTATATTTTTTCACCCACTCATTTGGAAACCCTCTGTAGGATTTGGCTACAGTAAAATGTCAGCTTGGTTATTACCTTTAAAGTAAGAAATTTCCCGGCAAAATTGGGAAACTAGTGACAACAAAGCGAAACTGATGCTTTCCCAGTTGAGTTTCACTCTTGGTTTCTTTCAGGGCATAGACAAAACTTGCCCATGTAAAAGCAATACCCTTGCTTCTGTAACATAACTGGAGAAGGGAAGAGAAAGAACAGCAAGACATTTTACTTAACAGCCTCAGCCTACCTACAGCATTTTCCCTTGCCCATGAAAAAAAAGTTGTTGTGTAGGGGGGAAATAACCAGCATCAGTACAGCAGGTGCTCTTAGTTCTTGACATTACTGGTGTCTCAGACTCTTTCATTCAATTGTATTTACACAAAGGAGTTTTTGTTTGTTCTGAACCATTTTGCTGAGGATTGTGGCTGTCTTATTGTTGCTGAACAATATCAGACCCAGATGGTTTCATGAGTGAATTCTTTCAGATCTTCAAAGAACAGAGTTCTTAGGCTATTTAAACTACATCAGAGCAGAGGAAGAGGAACTCTGCCCAGTTCTTTTTAGGAACCAGCACAACCTTGGTATCAAAACCTAGCAAAAGTAACAGAAAAAGGTGAGTATAAAATGAATCTCAATTATTGATTTTAAATAAAAATGTTACCAAAGGAACCAATACATACTTAAATATTATACCATGACCATGTGTAAGATTGGTTCACAAACTGGAAATATACTAAAATAATTCACTATCCTATTAAGTCAAAGATGAAAAGTACCTATAAATGGTTATGATGGATGTCAAAAAGTCATTTGACAAAATCCAACTTCCATTCCTGATAAAAATATTAAGAAGTAATGAAGAGACATTATCTTAACACAACAAGAAATATATATACACACCAAATGAACACCCAATATCTATTATTTAAAATTGTTCTCAAAGTGCTATCTAATACAATAGACACTCCCCAATCCCCAGTTGCAAAAATGACTTTGGATACAATCCAAACACTTCTCTGTAAAAATCATAATGAGCTAGAAATATTAAAGGAAACTTCCCTAATAGAATTTATTAGAAATTAATAGTAACTTCATATTTAATGATGACATAGTAAAAAAATCCCCAAACTAAGAAGATAAAGGATGGCCAGAACCACTGTTACTATTTACCACTATTCTGGGGAAGCCAGCAATTCACTAAAGCAAAGAAAGAAAGATAAAAGATAATTATAATTAGATGATTGTTTTCCTAGAAAATTCAAGTGAAACAATTTATTAAAACTAATAAATTTAGAAAGTTGGCCAGATACATAAACACTCATCTACATACCAGTCACAAAATATAAGAAAATGGTTAAATCCCCAACAGAGTATTTTAATGAAGTATGAACAGTTTATGTTAAATTTTATCTCAAAGATAATGCAATTACATTCAAGAAAATTTTGAAAAGGAAAAATGAAGAAGGACTTGTCCTATGAATTAGTAGAAAATGTAATATCAAAGCAGATTGGTATTTTTAAAGGAAGAGACAAAAAGATCAAAGCAACAGATGAGTCTGAAGAAAAGATGCATGCACACATAAGAATTTACTATATTAAGGAGGTATTTCTAGTCAGTTGGGAGAGAAATGATTTCAACAAATGATTTCAGGAAAAATGACTGACCAGTCATAAAAACAAAGAAAAAAAAATCCTTATCTTAGTATACAAAAATCATTTTCGGATGTTTTAATGAGTAAATCGTAAAAAGAGAATTAACAGGCAATATAGGAGAAGATTTTAAGAATTTTTGACTGGGGACTACCTTCTTTCCTGAGATAAAAAGCCTGCGCATTTTAAACCAAAGCATTGATAATTCTTCAAAATATTTGCCATATATTTCACAAAGAATCTGTATTCTAATGATAAATAGATAATTTTGAAGAATATTGGGCAAGATATACGGACAGGACATAGTAAGTGATAGTTAATTACAATTTGGTACATCTACACAATGCAATACCACGCCGACATTACAATAAAAGAGCTACATATGGTAAGACTTTCACCATATATATGTATTTAATCTGAAACAGATTATAGAACAGTATGCATAATCTCTTACATAAACTATGTAAGAAAGCAAAATAACATGATTATGCACATACAGGAAAGATGTGGAAGGCTTGGATTACAACTGGGGAGAGGACTGAGAAGGATTTCACTTCCTGCTTTACACAAAGTTGTATTATTTGAGGATCCCTCCTCTATCAAATGAGGACACAAGAATTTTTAACAGAATACACTGCTTGCTTCTCTGCTACCTCTCATTTGTGTATTCCAACCGCGGTAAGGAGGCAGGTCATTTCCTTTTCCTTCAATTTCACGTCGCTTCTTCACTTCCTTTACTACCATCTCTCCCTTATTATAACTTGTCAAAAGCATGTCCTGTGAGGTGAGATAAACACCATTTTACAGAGCAAGGCTGCTTTACTTTTGCTCGTTATAGCATAATAAAAGCACAGCTCTTCTCTGATTATCCTCCCCCTCTTTCTACTTCTTGACAAGCACAGCTTTTTTGCCTGTAACTCGTTGCTAGTCAGTTTATACCGGCGTGGGGACTCCACCTAACGCCTGGGTTCCCACTGTGGGCGAAGTTGGCTTCTGTTCTTCTTGCCTTGGCCACCCACTCCCTCCGTGACCCTCTGGGAAGTTACCCAACTTCTCATTGACCAGGCTATGATGACACCCCACAGGAAGGCAGAGCGGAATTGTGCAACCACCTTGGGAAAACAACAGAAAGAACCAATTAAGTTTTCGAAAGAATACTACTTGATTCTAGGAGGCAGTCCCTCTCTCGAAGGGAAGTAGGGGATGTTCCTGGCGGGTCCACTGCTCACCTCGACACCGCAGGCCCTGCCACCCCCATTTCCCGGGCAAAGCAGCCGGGACGAGTCCCTCCCATGAAGCCGTTGGGGCAGGGGCAGATGATGCTATGCTGACATCGCGGGCCCGGAAACCCCCCGCCAAGGAGTCCGCTCCAGGGGAAGAACTCGCGTGGTTTCTCCCGCACAAAACCCCTCCCCAAACTGCAAATTGTTTTGTCTCTGCTGCTCCTCGGCTTCTCTCCCTGCGGCGCCCCTACTGTCAGCGCGTCCCTCTCGCTTACGCAGACAAATTCTCCGACGCGGTGCTTGATGGATTCGGACACACCATTTCGCGAAGTTTCTTACTCACACGGTTCACGGTTTCGGCTACGCTCCCTCTCCCGTCAGGTCGCCGGCGCCTGGCCGAGTGACTCCAACCGGAAGTTGCTTTTTGTTCCAGTTCAGAGGGCAGTGCCTGCGCGCGGAGCCATTAACTCTTCACCTTCCACCCGACAAGGCCAGGGCCCTTCCCCCCTGCCCCGCCCAGCCCAGGGCTGTTCTTCCCCGCCCCTCCCCGCCCCGCCCCGCCCAGCCAACTCCCCGCCTCTTAGGAAAAAAAAAAAAAAAAAAAAAGCGTCAGCCGCGGAAGGGAATCCTATGTCAAGTGTAAAGGTCACTTGCGGGTCTTTGCTGGATTTTTTTGCCAAATGATAAATAACCGGTAAATAAATAACCACTAAATAAATAACATCACCCTATATATGAGTTAGAGTACACAAGAATCACCTGAGAAACAAAATGTAGTTTCACCAACCGACTCCTACAGTTTTCATTTCCGAGCAACTGGGGTGAAGCCCAGGAACCTGCATTTTCAACAGATCCTCGTAAATGTATGTAATTAAAGGTGGTTAAAGGCCACACTCTGAGAGACACTACATTTACACATACCCATTTGGTTTCTCCCCAACTAGTAGTATTTTTCGCTAAATGTATTTGTTAAAGAAGAATGGCTGGAAATGGAGGTGGAACTTCATTAGAAAATTCCCCATGAATTAAGACTTCTCCATTATTCCAATTCCTAGCCATGCATGAATATTCTCTAAGATTCAAATCTTAGATACCGCAAGCAAGATATCTTTTCCCTTTAGGACAAGAGGATGAGGTTCTGGCCGCCCCAATTTCTCCCTGTAGTTCTGAATCATGGATGTTTACACATCTTTCCTTAGGCCAGTAAGTCCAGGAATTTAAAAATCTGCCAAGGTGCAGTGCATTCTGTCTAGCTATCTTGAATGTTGCTGTATACTTTTAAAAGTCAAAGTCTAAATATGTTTGAAACAATCTTTTTAACAAACAGAAGCTTCTTATATATAACGTTTTTACTAGTTGAATAGTTTTCTTGTAATAATAAGTAAGTGAGTTAAACATGACAATACAGTACTGCTTTAAAAAATTATTTAAACTTTTTTTGAGAGCAGTTTTAGATTCACAGCAAAATGGAAAGGAATGTCCAGAGATTTTCCATATACTTTCTGACCCCACACAAGCATAGCCCTTCCCCATTATCAACATCCCTCACCCCAGTGTGATGAAAAAAGCTGTTATAAATATCTGTGTGCAGGTTTTTTTGTGCAGACATAAGTTTTCATCTCCTTTGGATAAATACCAAGTAGTATGATTGCTGGATCATAAGGTAAGAGAATGTTTAGTTTTGTAAGCAATTGCCAAATTGTCTTCCAAAGTGGCTACCATTTTGCATTTCCACCAGGAATGAATAAGAGTTCCTGTTGCTCCAAATCTTTGCCAGCATTTGGTGTTGTAAGTGTTCTGGATTTGGGCCATTCTAATAGATGTGTGTGGTATTTCATTGTTGTTTTAATTTGCATTTCCCTGATGACATATGATGTGGAGGATCTTTTCATATGGCTATTTATTTACCATCTGGTTATCTTCTTTGGGGAGGTAAAGGCCTTTGGCCCATTTTTTAATCAGGTTGTTTTCCAAATGTTGAGTTTTAAATGTTCTTTGTATTTTTTGATAACAGTCCTTTATCAGGTATGTCTTTTGCAAAAATATTCTCCTTGTTCGTTACTTGTCTTTTTACTCTCTTGATAATATCTTTTGCAAAGCAGAAATTCTTAATTTTGATGAAGTCCAGTTTATTCAGCACTGCTTGAGTGAATTAAATAAGCTGGTTTGAAGATTTCTGATTGAAATAGTGGAATTTAGTAATAGAATCTAAAGCTGAATGCATAGGCATTTTGAAATATGGAGGTGGTAAAAACTTTGAATAAGGAAATAAGCTAGATATACACATTTCTTAAATATATGTTTTTCTCTTTCCACTTCCATGATGTTGTAGTCTTGAAGAGAAGTGGCTGCATAATTCCCCTATATGTGAAATATGCATAAATGCTGGTAGAATTACTTTCTTTCTTTTTTTTTTTTTTTTTTTTGAGATGGAGTCTTGCTCTGTCGCCCAGGCTGGAGTGCAGTGGCTGGATCTCAGCTCACTGCAAGCTCCGCCTCCCGGGTTCACGCCATTCTCCTGCCTCAGCCTCCCAAGTAGCTGGGACTACAGGCGCCCACCACCTCGCCCGGCTAGTTTTTTGCATTTTTAGTAGAGATGGGGTTTCACCGTGTTAGCCAGGATGGTCTCGATCTCCTAACCTCGTGGTCCGCCCGTCTCGGCCTCCCAAAGTGCTGGGATTACAGGCTTGAGCCACCGCGCCCGGCCTAATTACTTTCTAAACAATGCTAAAATGGTATCAAACATTTTCCTTTTCCTATAATGATGATTTTTTAAGAATTCGCATACAATATGTTTTATGAAGGTTAGAAATTAAGTTGAGATATTTATTTGAGGAATAATCTTTTAAAATAATGACATAATTTTATTACAATTTTCCTTCACTCATATTATTATATACCTCAAGTTAGTGAGCAGTGATGTGGCATTGGAGGTTGGGTATGGTGGCATGAAAATGGGGAACTGGCCAGGTGTGGTGCTCACACATATAATCCTAACACTTTGGGAGGCCAAGGGCAGAGGATCACTTGAGCTCAGGAATTTGAGACCAGCCTGGGCAACATAGTGAGACCACATCTCTATTTAATAATAAGAATCATAATTAATTAATTATTAAAAGAAAATGGGGGAATTGCGGGCCTTTGAAAGATATTTTAGAACCTGGACGGGTGCAGTGGCTCACGCCTGTCATCTCAGCACTTCGGGAGGCCAAGGTGGGCTGATCACTTGAGGTCAGAAGTTTGGGACCAGCCTGGCCAACATGGTGAAAACCCGTTTCTGCTAAAAATACAAAAATTAGCCAGGTGTGGTGGTGCACACCTGTAATCCCAGCTTTACAGGAGGCTGAGGCAGGCAGATTACTTGAACCCAGAAGGCAGAGATTTCAGTGAGCCGAGATCATGCCACTGCACTGCAGCCTGGGCAACAGAGAGAGACTGTGTCTCAAAAATATTTTGAATCCTAGTTTTAAAACTGCTTAATAATTTATTGAGAATTCTGAATATAAATCTAAGGACAAGGAAACCTGCCAATATAAACACTTACTATGACTTGGAATGTCAGGTATGTTCTCAGTCAAATCTTTGATGTGAAATATCACTATTAATGGAATCTGGTTGACTTCTGATTTACGATGACATCTGGACTGGCTGTTTATATTGCAGACTCTCCAACTAAAATGCTTATGAAAAATCAGAAAAACATGAGAACTCACAATGGCCTTGGAATACAGATTGACAATGAGGGCCACTGTGTATGGTTGAGCAGGCTGTGCTCACTTGCAAAGCCTTGCCTCCTTCAGCCTGTGTCTTCTCAGAGAGGTGCTTTTTCTAACTCACAGAAAAGTACCATAAGAGCAGCTATAACCCTGTTGACAAGCACCCTAGTTCCAGAATTTGATAGGATATTGCACTTATTGCAAGAAGTGTGAAGCTGAAATGGACATGTACTTTTTTGTTGGAAGGCAAGCAAAGGTGTTGGTATGGAAGGATAGTAAGGAAGCTACCAGCCTCACCGCCCCTACTAGTAACTTAACTGTTATGCATGATGGCTAAGAAGTATTTTACACCTCTTTGCCCTAATCTCTCCCATTAGTTTCTCTCTCTGTGACCCATTTGGAGCTATGGAGAATACCAGCAATAACCCAAAGGGAGTAGATAGGTGTGATGCTCTGTATCCAAGCTTGGGAAACTAATAATGAAAGGGGTTGGGCAGACAGAACTGGGTGTTTGTTTCTCTGGGGGTTTAGTTTTTCATATGTGGTTCTTATGAAGAAAAAGACAAATCATTGTTTCTGATTAACTAGGAATTCTTATCTTTATAGTAAAGTAACTACCTATTAAAGGTAAAGAGTCTTACCTCAGCCCAAGACCTGCAGTGACAAAGTTGATAAATGTCAGCTTCAAGCCAAAAGGTTAGCTGTTGACTGTGTATGTCTATATGTCTTCCAGCTCAACATCTACGCTGAAGAACTAATAGCATCAGACAGAAAATGAGAAGAGCCAAGAACCAAAATCCACACATTCAGGTAGTAAGGTTGACACAAGGCTTGGAACAAGTAACTACAAGAGAAAGCACCCCTTTGAAAAGATTATGCTTTCTGAAAGAGAGTCTTCAAAATGCAAAGAAAGTGAATACTTTGGAAAATGATTTACTAGAAGCAGAAGTATATGGAGAGAATCTGCTTTGTATTTTCTATGCAAAAAGAGATGAAATATATAAGCTATTAGACTAAGATAAGGAGAGAACTAGAGACAAGGTGAAATAAAACCAAAGTTGGATAAGTTAAGGCTATAAGGACACAGAACAACATGCAATGGCAATTCACATGTAATTTGGACATAATCAAAGATGGAATCAGTATTGCAGAATAATAAATCAATGATTAGAGTAAAAGCTTGAAAAACTCTTCCAAAATATGAATGGATAGTACAAATAGGTGACAACCATTAAAGGAAATGGTAGAAAGATTATGCCCCAGCTTCTTCCTGAAGAAGAGATTGGGGTAAATAGAACAGAGACAGCAACCACAGATACATCAGAAGCTATCTGAAGTAATACTTTGAACCAATACAATACTTCCTAAAAATGAAAAGGACTCAATGTGTTTTGAAATATATTAATTATCTATCTTGTTAAAAATTTCAATATTAAATGCTCTATCAACTCATTAATCAGTGAATATTTTGGTAATATTTGCTATGTGCTAAGAATTAGGGATAGAGGCCGGGTGCGGTGGCTCAAGCCTGTAATCCCAGCACTTTGGGAGGCCGAGGCGGGCGGATCACGAGGTCAGGAGATCGAGACCATCCTGGCTAACATGGTGAAACCTTGTCTCTACTAAAAAATACAAAAAACTAGCCGGGCGCGTTGGCGGGCGCCTGTAGTCCCAGCTACTTGGGAGCCTGAGGCAGGAGAATGGCATGAACCCGGGAGGCGGAGCTTGCAGTGAGCTGAGATCCGGCCACTGCACTCCAGCCTGGGTGACAGAGCGAGACTCCATCTCAAAAAAAAAAAAAAAAAGAATTAGGGATAGAAAGATCACTAAGACACAGTCCTACCTTAAAAGAACTGGTGTCTAGTGGGTGACATACATACAAGAATCAGGCAATTATTATACAATGTGGTATTATGATTTTACATTAGGGGTAATATATGGTACTCTGAAAACACATTGGAAAGGCCATAGTCCAGTCTTGAGAGGGCGAGGGAAGGCTTCTGGTATCTAAGGTATGAAAAAAGTTCAACAAAAATCCAGGTGGCAAAAAAAAATTGATTAATTGCAAAAAAAGAAAAACTTGTTTTCAGCATTAAACTTCAAAAACTGAATAGAATAATATCTACAGTTGCCTGGGGAAGATTTGACCTATAGTGTCTGCCTACTCAAGTTATCATTTATTCAAGAAAAGGAAAACAAAGACATTTTCAGATACCTCAAGTTTCAAACATCATACCACCCATTTTCTGAAACAATTGAAGATATACTTCCCTTATTCAAGAAGGAGTCAAAATTAAAAACTCAAGAAAGGTGAAATTTTGATATAAAATAAATATTAGAAAACATTTGAAATAATTTAAACATAGATCCATTAAAAACATGTTGCAATTACAAAGCAATGGAAAAATGAAATTTTTGACACATAAGATACAAATTATTACCTAATAAATAATTTAATAATGATAATATGGTCACAACTTTCTGATTACAGCAACAAATACACAAGTGGGTGGGAGAGAGGTGGCAGGAAGTAAATGTGTTCTGCTATTTTACTCATTTTCTCATCTATATATAGAAATAAGAAAATTACAGGATCTCATTCTAAGTATAATAATTGAAGATGTATCATTTTAGTTTTTTTACTGTGAAGATAAATAACTACAAGTAGAATTTAAAAGTGTATGCTTGTTTTTGGCTGCGCATGGTGGCTCACATCTGTAATCTCATCACTTTGGGAGGCCAAGGCAGGCGGATCACTTGAGGCCAGGAGTTCAAGACCAGCCTGGCCAACATGAAGAAAATTCGTCTCTACTAAAAGTACAAAAATTAGCCAAGTGTTGTGGTACATGTCTGTAATCCCGGCTACTCAGGAGGCTGAGGCACAAGAATCATTTGCACCTGGGAGGCGGAGGTTGCATTGAGTTGAGATGGCACCACTGCACTCTAGCCTGGGCAAAAGAGTGAGACTATATCAGAAAAAAAAGTATACGCTTAATTTTTATGTTAATAGAGGAAGAAAGAAATGAAAACATTGTCCACATAATAAAGATTTAAACATCTTAATTCCCAACATTCAATCAGTCACCCAATCAGGTACATCATGTGAGTACTCCTCTGCAGTATTTCTTGCATGCTTACACTCTATGTCCCTATTACCACTATCTATCTCCATTCCTACCCCTTGTTCAAGCCACCATCAACTCATAGTTACCATGCTAGCCTCCTAATTGTTTGCCTCACTTTCTCCCTTGTCAGATTCTATGTTGTTATGTTTCTTTACCACCTACAACCGTTAAATGTCTACCCCTCACCTTTAGGATAAAATCCAAACTCTTAATCCTGGAATGAGGCATCTTCCTAACTCTCCAGACTTATGTCCTGCTTCTTCCTAGGGATTTTGGGCTTCTTTTAATACCTTAAGTGATCACTTTTTTGTCCTTTTCAGGTATTTGCTGCTTTCCTCAGCCTAGAACATGTTTTGCTCATATTTTACCTGGTCTGTTGAGTCCTCTACTGAAAGATCTGATTCTAAGCTAGGCCACACTTGATTTCCTTTCTAGGATGACTGTGGGCTCAGCTGTGGGCTTCTATTTCACCGTGTCCTTTCCTCTTTATGACGTGCATTATGCTTGAAATTTCAAGAAACATATTTGGATGTTTTTAACCTTAGGGTGGCCATTATGACTGATGTTAAAGAAACTTACATTCACTAGGCAGAGTCCTAGGTTATCATTGCCCCCACAAAGGCAAACTAAGCTGAGAGAAGCTAAAGCATGATGACTATAAGTGAGCGTTCTCTGTTAAAGTTGCCTTGTTCATATGTTGGTATTGCCATTTACTAATCATATGACTTTACTAATCCTGTGCCTCAGTTTCTTCTCCTGTCAAAGGTCAGTGTACTTGTCCAACAAAATAATATATGAACAAGACCTGGCCTACAGGAGGACTGCAGTAAATATTGGGTAATATAGAAAATTCCTGTAACTTAGTAGGTGGTTCTACATGCAGTTGATTTTTTTTTTTTTTTTTTTTTTTTTTTTTTTTTTTTTTTTTTTTTTTTGAGACAGGGTCTTGCTCTGTCACCCGGGCTGGAGTGCCGTGCATGATCTTGGCTCACTGCAGCCTTGACTTCCTGGGCTGATGTGATTCTCCCATTTTATGTTCCTGAGTAGCTGGGACTACAGACGTGCACCATCATGCCTGGCTAATTTTTGTATTTTTTGTAGAGACAGGGTTTCGCCATGTTGCCCAGGCTGGTATTAAACTCCTGAGCTCAAGAAATCCACCTGCCTCTGCTTCCCAAAGTGCTGAGATTACAGGTGTGAACTGGGATCACACCCAGCCTGATTTTTAATTTAAATAAAAAGTCATAATTATCTCTTAAAATGTCTTTAAAAGTTCATACTGAGAAGGTCTATATATTGAACTTACTACAAAAGACTTTCAATCAGTTGCCTTAAATATGCCCAAAGAGCTAAAGAAAACCATGGACAAAGAAATAAAAGAAATCAGGAAAATGATTTATGAACAAAAGGAGAGTATAGAAAAGTGATATAAATTATAAAACAGAACCAAATAGAAATTCTGGAGCTGAATGGTACAATAACAAATAGAAAATTAATTATAGGGGTTTAATAGCAGATTTCAGCAAGCAGAAGAAAGAGTCAGAGAATGTGATAAGATAATTAACATCAAGCTTACCTAATATACATTGTGGGAGTCTTAAAGGAAAAATGAGAGACATGAAGCAGAAAAAATATTTCAAGAAATAATGGCTGAAAACTTCCCAATTTGCTAAAAGTCTGAACCAGCTTATTCAAGTTGCTCAATGAACTCTAAGTAGAATGAACTCAAAGAAATCCACACTGAAGCAAATTATAATCAAATTATCCTTTAGTTCTTTGGGCATATTTAACACAATTGACTGAAAGTCTTTTTCTAGTAAGTCCAACATCTAGACTTTCTCAGTGTGAATTTTTAAAGATATTTTAAGTGATAATTATGGCTAATTATTTAAATTAAAAATCAAATGCATGTAGAATCACCCACTAAATAACAGGAATCATTTATATTACCCAGTATTTATTGAGGTCCTTCTGCAGGTCAGGTCCTCTTCATATATTATTTCATTGTACAGATGCTCTCAACTTTTCAGGCAGTTTTTGGACTGAAGATGAAGAGATAATATTGAAAAAAGCAAGAAACAAGTGACACATTATGTGCAAGGAATCATCAATAAGATTAACAGCCAATTTTGCTTTGAAACTATGAAGGCCAGAAAATAGTAGAATGACATATATAAAGTGCTAGAAAAAAAGTGTAAACCAACAGTTCTATAAATGGCAAGACTATCCTTCAAAAATAAAGAAGAAAGGGGTGCCCAAGATGGCCGAATAGGAACAGCTCCAGCCTCTAGCTCCCAACGTGAGTGACACAGAAGGCAGGTGATTTCTGCATTTCCAACTGAGCTTTGAAGAGATTAGTGATCCTCCCAGCATGGAGGTTGAGATCTGAGAACAGACAAACTGCCTGCTCAAGTGGGTCCCTGACCCCCGAGTAGCCTAACTGGGAGACATCCCCCACTAGGAGCAGACTGACACGTCACACCTCACACAGCTGGGTACACCTCTGAGACGAAGCTTCCAGAGCAACAAACAGACAGCAACACTTGCTGTTCAGCAATATTCTCTCTTCTGCAGCCTTTGCTGCTGATACCCAGGCAAACAGGGTCTGGGGTGGACCTCAAGCAAACTCCAACAGACCTGCAGCTGAGGGTCCTGACTGTCAGGAGGAAAACTAACAAACAGAAAGGACATCCACACCAAAACTCCATCTGTACATCACCATCGTCAAAGACCAAAGGTAGACAAAACCACAAAGATGGGGAAAAAGCAGTGCAGAAAGGCTGGAAATTCAAAAAATCAGAGTGCCTCTCCCCCTCCAAAGGAACATAGCTCCACGCCAGCAATGGAACAAAGCTGGACAGAGAATGACTTTGATGAGTTGAGAGAAGAAGGCTTCAGTCGATCAAACTTCTCAGAGCTAAAGGAGGAACTATGAACTCAGTGCAAAGAAACTAAAAACCTTGAAAAGGATTTGATGGATGGATAACTAGAATAACTAATGCAGAGAAGTCCATAAACGACCTGATAGAGATGAAAACCATGACACGAGAACTATGTGACAAATGCACAAGCTTCAACAATCAACTCAATCAACTGGAAGAAAGAGTATCAGTTATTGAAGATCAAATGAATGAAACGAAGCGAGAAGTTTAGAGAAAAAAGAGTAAAAAGAAATGAACAAAGCCTCCAAGAAATATGGGATTATGTGAAAAGACCGAATCTATGTCTGATTGGTATACTTGAAAGTGACAGGGAGAATGGAACCAAGTTGGAAAACACTCTGCAGGATATTATCCAGGAGAACTTCCCCAACCTAGCAAGGCAGGCCAACATTCAAATTCAGGAAATACAGAGAATGCCACAAAGATACTCCTCGAGAAGAGCAACTCCAAGACACATAATTGTCAGATTCACCAAAGTTGAAATGAAAGAAAAAATGTTAAGGGCAGCCAGAGAGAAAGGTCAGGTTACCCACAAAGGGAAGCCCATCAGACTAACAGCAGATCTCTCGGCAGAAACTCTCCAAGCCAGAAGAGAGTGGGGGCCAATATTCAACATTCTTGAAGAAAAGAATTTTCAACCCAGAATTTCATATCCAGCCAAACTAAGTTTCGTAAGTGAAGGAGAAATAAAATCCTTTACAGACAAGCAAATGCTGAGAGATTTTGTCACCACCAGGCCTGCCCTACAAGAGATCCTGAAGGAAGCACTAAACATGGAAAGACACACATAGGCTCAAAATAAAGGGATGGAGGAAGATCTTCCAAGCAAATGGAAAACAAAAAAAGGCAGGGTTGCAATCCTAGTCTCTGATACAACAGATTTTAAACCAACAAAGATCAAAAGAGACAAAGAAGGCTGTTACATAATGGTAAAGGCATCAATTCAACAAGAAGAGGTAACTGTCCTAAATATATATGCACCCAATACAGGAGCACTCAGATTCATAAAGCAAGTCCTCAGAGACTTACAAAGAGACTTAGACTCCCACACCACAATAGTGGGAGACTTTAGCACCCCACTGCCAACATTAGACAGATCAACGGGACAGAAAGTTAACAAGGATATCCAGGAATTGAACTCAACTCTGCACCAAGCGGTGCAACAACTCTGCACCAAGGAACTAATAAACATCCACAGAACTCACCACCCCAAATCAACAGAATATACATTCTTCTCAGCACCACATTGCACTTATTCCAAAATTGACCACATAGTTGGAAGTAAAGCACCCCTCAGCAAATGTAAAATAACAGAAATTATAACAAACTGTCTCTCAGACCACAGTGCAATCAAACTAGAACTCAGGACTAAGAAACTCAATCAAAACCACTCAACTACATGGAAACTGAACAACCTACTCCTGAATGACCACTGGGTACATAACAAAATGAAAGCAGAAATGAAGATGTTCTTTGAAACCGATGAGAACAAAGATACAACATACCAGAATCTCTGAGACACATTTAAAGCAGTGTATAGAGGGAAATTTATAGCACTAAATGCCCACAAGAGAAAGCTGGAAAGATCTAAAATTGACACCCTAACATCACAATGAAAAGAACTAGAGAAGCAAGAGCAAACACATTCAAAAGCTAGCAGAAGGCAAGAAATAACTAAGAGCAGAGCAGAACTGAAGAAGATAGAGACACACAAAACCCTTCAAAAAATCAGTGACTCCAGGAGCTGGTTTTTTGAAAAGATCAACAAAATTGATAGACTGCTAGCAAGACTAATAAAGAAGAAAAGAGAGAAGAATCAAATAGAAACAAAAAAAAAAAAATGATAAACGGGATATCACCACTGATCCCACAGAAATACAAAGTACCATCCAAGAATACTATAAACACCTCTATGCAAATCAACTAGAAAACCTAGAAGAAATGGATAAATTCCTGGATACATACACTCTCCCAAGACTAAACCAACCAGGAAGAAGTTGAATCCCTGAATAGACCAATAGCAGGCTCTGAAATTGAGGCAATAATTAATAGCCTACCAACAAAAAAAAAAAAAATACAGGACTAGACGGATTCACAGCCAAATTCTACCAGAGGTACAAGGAGGAGCTGGTACCATTCCTTCTGAAACTATTCCAATCAGTAGAAAAAGAGGGAATCCTCATTTTTTGAAGCCAACATCATCCTGATACCAAAGCCTGGCAGAGACACAACAAAAAAAGAGAATTTTAGACCAATATCCCTGATGAACATCGAGGCAAAAATCCTCAATAAAATACTGGCAAACCGAATCCAGCAGCACATCAAAAAGCTTATCCACCATGATCAAGTGGGCTTCATCCCTGGGAAGCAAGGCTGGTTCAACATACACAAATCAATAAACGTAATCCAGCATATAAACAGAACCAAAGACAAAAACCACATCATTATCTCAGTAGATGCAGAAAAGGCCCTTGACAAAATTCAACAGCCCTTCATGCTAAAAAGTCTCAATAAATTCGGTATTGATGGAACGTATCTCAAAATCATAAGAGCTGTTTATGACAAACCTACAGCCAATATCATACTGAATGGGCAAAAACTGGAAGCATTCCCTTTGAAAACTGGCACAAGAAAGGGATGCCCTCTCTCACCACTCCTATTCAACACAGTGTTGGAAGTTCTGGCCAGGGCAATCAGGCAAGAGAAATAAATCCATGGGTATCCAATTAGGAAAAGAAGAAGTCAAATTGTCCCTGTTTGCAGGTGACATGATTGTATATTTACAAAACCCCAGCAACTCAGCCCAAAATCTCCTTAAGCTGATAAGCAACTTCAGCAAAGTCTCAGGATACAAAATCAATGTGCAAAAGTCACAAACAGTCTTATACACCAATAACAGACAAACAGAGAGCCAAATCATGAATGAACTCCCATTCGCAATTGCTTCAAAGAGAATAAAATACCTAGGAATCCAACTTACAAGGGATGTGAAGGACCTCTTCAAGGAGAACTACAAACCACTGCTCAGTGAAATAAAAGAGGACACAAACAAATGGAAGAACATTCCATGCTCATGGATAGGAAGAATCAATATTGTGAAAATGGCCATACTGCCCAAGGTAATTTATAGATTCAATGCCATCCCCATTAAGCTACCAATGACTTTCTTTACAGAATTGGAAAAAACTACTTTAAAGTTCATATGGAACCCAAAAAGAGTCCACATAGCCAAGACAGTCTTAACCCAAAAGAACAAAGCTGGAGGCATCATGCTACCTGACTGCAAACCATACTAGAAGGCTACAGTAACCAAAACAGCATGGTACTGGTACCAAAACAGAGATATAGACCAATGGAACAGAACAGAGCCCTCAGAAATAATACCACACATCTACAACCATCTGATCTTTGACAAACCTGACAAAAACAAGAAATGGGGAAAGGATTCCCTATTTAATAAATAATGCTGGGAAAAGTGACTAGCCGTAAGTAGAAAGCTGAAACTGGATCCCTTCCTTACTCCTTATGCAAAAATTAATTCAAGATGGATTAGAGACTTAAATGTTAGACCTAAAACCATAAAAACGCTAGAAAAAAACCTAGGCAATATCATTCAGGACATAGGCATGGGCAAGGACTTCATATCTAAAACACCAAAAGCAACGGCAACAAAAGCCAAACTTGACAAATGGGATCTAATTAAACTAAAGAGCTTCTGCACAGCAAAAGAAACTACCATCAGAGTGAACAGGAGGCAACCTACAGAATGGAAGAAAATTTTTGCAATCTACTCAGCTGACAAAGGGCTAATATCCAGAACCTACAAAGAACTCAAACAAATTTACAAGAAAAAAACAACCCCATCAAAAAGTGGGCAAAGGATATGAACAGACACTTCTGAAAAGAAGAGATTTATGCAGCCAACAGACACGTGAAAAAATGTTTATCACTCGCCATCAGAGAAATGCAAATCAAAACCACAATGAGATACCATCTCACACCAGTTAGAATGGCAATCATTAAAAAGTCAGGAAACAACAGGTGCTGAGAGGATGTGGAGAAATAGGAACACTTTTACACTGTTGGTGGGACTGTAAACTAGTTCAACCATTGTGGAAAACAGTGTGGCGATTCCTCAAGGATCTAGAACAAGAAATACCATTTGACCCAGCCATCCCATTACTGGGTATATATCCAAAGGATTATAAATCATGCTACTATAAAGACACATGCACATGTATGCTTATTGCAGCACTATTCACAATAGCAAAGACTTGGAATCAACCCAAATGTCCATCAATGACAGACTGGATTAAGAAAATGTGGCACATATACACCATGGAATACTATGCAGCCATAAAAAAAAGGATGAGTTCGTGTCCTTTGTAGGGACATGGATGCAGCTGGAAACCATCATTCTCAGCAAACTATCACAAGGACAAAAAACCAAACACCGTATGTTCTCACTCATAGGTGGGAATTGAACAATGAGATCACTTGGACACAGGAAGGGGAACATCACACAGCAGGGCCTATTGTGGGGTGGGGGGAGGGAGGAGGGATAGCATTAGGAGATATACCTAATGTAAATGACGAGTTAATGGGTGCAACACACCAACATGGCACATGCATATATATGTAACAAACCTGCAAGTTGTGCACATGTACCCTAGAACATAAAGTATAAAAAAAAAAGAAGAAAATTAAGACATTTTGAGACAAACGAAAGCCGAAGGAGCTTGTTGTTAGTAGACTTACCCTACAGAAATGATAAAGGGAGTCCTTCAGGATGACTACTAGAAGATAATTTGAGGCCATACAAAGAAATAAAGAACTTCAGTAAAGACAACTACATAGGTAAATATATTAAAGCTAGGATAATTGTATTTTGGTTTGTAACTCCTCTTTTTATTTCCTATATGATTTAAAAGACAAATGCTTAAAAATAATTATAAATCTGGCACACAACTTATAAATATATAATTTGTGACAACAACATGTAAGGGGTGATTAAGCTGCTAAGTAGTAGAATTTTTGTATGTTACTGAAACTAAGTTGGTATCGGTTAAAATTAGGTTGTTATAAATTTAGGTTGTTAATTGTAATTCAGATGGCAATGACTAAGAAAATATTTTTTAAAAATCACAAAAGAAAATGAAAAGGGAATAAAATGGTATACCACTAATAATAAGCTAAATACAAAATAAGACAGCATTGGAGGAAGTGAGAAACAGAGAAATGGTATAGAACATACACAAATCAAATAGCAAAATGGCAGAAGTAAGACCTTCCATGTCAGTGATTACTTTAAATGTAGGTGTATTAACCTCTTCAGTCAAAAGGCAGAGCTTGGCAGAATGGATAATACAACGTGATCGAATGATCAAACCATATGCTATCTGCAAAGGACTTACTTTAGATGCAAAGACCAAGAGATTAAAGTGAAATTATGGAAAAATATTTTTTCATGCAAGTAGTAACCACAAGAGAGGTTGTGTGGCTATACTAATGTTAGAGAAAATAGACTTTAAGTAAAAAACTGTTACAGGAGACAAAGAAGGATATTATATATTGACAAAAAGGTAATTCATCAAGAAGATATAGCAATTATACACATATATCCATCAAACAACAGGACCCAAAAATATATGAAAGAGACATTGACAGACTGGAAGGGAGAAATAGACAGTACTACAATAGTCACCAGAGACTACATTATGCCACTTTTCATAATAAATAGAAAAACAGATGATCCAAAAGAAAATAGACAACTTGAAAAACAGCATAAACCAACTAGACCTAGCAGAACAAAAGCTGAATATACATTCCACCCAACAAAAGCTGAATATACATTCTTCTCAAGTGGATATGGAATCTTCCCCAGGATAGACCAAATGTTAGGCCACAAAAAGTCTTAATATATCTAAAAAGATTGAAATCATACAAAGTATCTTCTCCAACCAAAATGGAATGAAACTAGAAGTTAATACAAGGAAAACTAAAAAATTTACAAATATGTGCAAATTAAGCAACACATTCTTAAACAACCAGTAAGTCACAAGGATAAATCATAGGAAAATTAGATTTACTTGGAGAAGAACAGAAACAAAATTGCAACGTATCAAAATATATGGGATGCAGTGAAAACAGTGCTCAGAGGGAAAGTAATAGCCATAAATGTTCATATTAAAAAAGATCCGAGAGCCGGGCATGCTGTCTCATGCCTGTAATCCCAGGAATTTGGGAGGTCGAGACAAGCAGATCACTTGAGGTCAGGAGTTTGAGACCAGCCTGGCTAAAATGGTGAAACCTGGGCTCTACTAAACATACAAAAATTAGCTGGGTGTGGTGGTATGCATGTGCCTGTTATCTTGACTGTTTGGGAGGCTGAGGCAGGAGAATTGCTTGAACCTGAGAGGCAGAGATTGGAGTGAGACTCCATCTAAAAAAAAGAGAAAAGGAAGATTTGAAATGAATAATTTAACTTTTATGCCTCAAGGAACTGGAAAAGGAAGAACAAACTAAATCTAAAGCTAGCAAGGATGAAACTTAATATTAGAGCAGAGATAAATGAAATAGAGAAGAGAAACACCGTCGAGATAATCAATGAAACTAAAAGTTGGTTCTTGGAAAAGATCAATAAAATTGACAAAACTTTATCTAAATGGATTAGAAAAAGAGGAAGAAGAAATAAATAACTAAAATCAAAAATGAAAGTGAGGACATTAGCGACAACCAAATAGAAATACAAATTATTATAAATATTAGGTTATGGAACAGTTGTAGATCAACAAATTAGATAACCTAGATGAACTGTACAGATTCCTAAAAACACACAAACTAGTAAATCTAAGTAAAGAGGAAATAGGAAATCTGAACAGACTTCTAATAATACAGAGATTGAATCAATAACCAAAAATCTCCCCACTAAGAAGCCATCAGGACCAGATGGCTTCACTGGTGAATTCTACCATGCACTTAAATAACACCAAATTCTCAAACTGCTAGATAAAAAACAGGGGTGGAAAGGATACTTACTAACTCATTCTATGGGGCTAGCATTGCCTTTATACCAAAGCCAGACAAAGATGTGGTAAAAAAGAAAGCTAAAAACCAATATTCCTTGTGAATATAGATGCAAAAATTCTCAACAAAATACTAGCAAAATAAATCCAACAGCCTATTAAGTGTATTATACATCATGATCAAGTGTGATTTATCACTGTAACTCAAGGGTGGTTCAACATAAGAAAATCATTCCAGGCAATGCACATCATAGAAAAATGAAGAAAAGAAAGAAAGAAAGAAAGAAAACAACAACAACAAAAAACGCATGATTATCTCCACTGATGCAAAAAGGCATTTGAAAAAACCAACACCCTTTCATGATTCCTCAGAAAACTAGGATTAGAAGGGAACTTCCTTACCATAATAAAGAGCATTTATGAAAAATCCACAGGTAACAACATATCAGATGGTGAAATACTGAAAGCTTTCTGCCTAGGATTAGGAACAAGACAAGGACACTTTCTTTCACCACTGCTATTTAACACTGTCCAGGAAATAGTAGCCAGTGCAATTAGACAAGAAAAAGAAATAAAAGCCATCCAAATTGGAAAGGAAGAGGTAAAACTATTTCTATCCTTAGATGATATTATCCAATATATGAAAACTCCCAAAGTATTCACAAGAAAGCTACTAGAGCTAATAAATGAATTTAGTAAAGTTACAGGGTATAATAAAAACACTCAAAAATCAGTTGTTTCTATACATTGCTAATGAACCCTCTTCAAAGGAAATTAAGAAAATTCTATTTACAGTGGCATCCAAAAAAATAAAATGCCTAGGAATAAACTTAACCAAAGAGATAAAATAGTTATAGACTGAAAACTACAAAACATTTCTGAAAGAAATTATAGAAGACGTAAGTAAGTAGAAAGACATCCCATGTCCATGGATTGGAAGACTTAATATTATTAAGATGGCAATACTCTACAAATTGATCTCCAGATTCAATGCAATTGCTACTGAAATTTCAATGGCCTATTTTTTTTTTTTTTTTTTTTCGGAAATGGAGAAACTGATTCTCAAATTCATATTAAATTGCAAGTGTAGCCAGAAGAATATTGCAAAGGAAAAACAGAGTTGGAAGACTCACACTTCCCAATTTCAACACTTACTACAAAGCTATAGTAATCAAAACAGCCTGGCACTAGCATAAAAATACACACATGGACCAAAAGAATAGAACTGAGAGTCCAAAAATAAACCCTTATAAGGGTGCCAAGACCATTTAATGGAGAAAAAATAGTCTCTCCAACAAATGATGCTGGGACAACTGATAAGCACATGCAAAAGAAAGAAGGTGGACCCCTACCTCACACTACATACAAAAATTAACTCCCAATTGATCAATCCCCTAAATATAAGAGATAAAACCATAATAGCACCCTTAGACAAACACAAGTGGATAAGTCATCATGACCTTGGATTTGACAATGGATTTTAGATATGATACAAAAATAACAAACAAGAAAACAAATAAATTTGACTTAATAAAAAATTTTTAAAACTTTTATACATTGAAAGATGTCAAGACACTGAAAAGACAGTCTATAGAAAGGGAGAAAATATTAGCAAATCACATATCTGATAAGGGCCTAGAATCTAGAATATATTTAAAAAACTCTTATGACTCAACAACAAAAAGACAAACCAACCAATTAAAACATGGGTAACTGACTTGAATAGACATTTATCTAAAGAGGATCTACACATGGTCAACAAACACATGAAAAAATGCTTGACATTATTAGTCTTTAGGGAAATGCAAATCAGAACTACAATGAATTACCACTTCACATTCACTAGGATGGCTGTAATAAGAACCCAAATAGAAAATAACAAGTGTGGAGGAGGATGTGGAGAAATTGGAAGTCTTATACATTGCTGGGTGGAGTGTAAAATAGTTCAACCACTATGGAAAATAATTTGCCAGTTCCTTAAAATACTAAACATAGAATTACCATATGACCCCAGAATTCCACTGCCAGGTATATACCGAAAAGAACTGAAAACAGGTACTGAAACAAATACATGTAAATACATGTTCATAACAGCATGATTTACAATAGTCCAAAAGTGAAGACAGACCAAATACCCTATCCATCAACAGACGAATGGATAAATAATTTGTGGTATATACATATAATACAATATTATTCAGCCATAAAAAGAAATGAAGTACTGATATACACTACAACGTGGATGAAACTCAAAACCACTGTGCTAAGTAAAAAATGCCAGTTTAGGAAAGTCATAGGTGAGGCCAAGATGGCCGACTAGAAGCAGCAGCGATTGGAGGCTCCCATCAAAAAGAACTATAACAGCATGCAAATCCTTCACTGGCAACCGAGGTATCTAGGTTCTGTCATCAGAACTGACCAGGCAGCTGGTGTGACCCTCTGAGAGGAAGGAAGACAATTATGGTGCAGTGGCCCACCTGAGAGCCACATGGGGCAGGGAAGCCCCCAGCCCATAGCCAAGGGAGGCAGTGAGTGAGTGTGCTACCCAACCTGGGAAACCGTGCTTTTTTCATGGAACTGTGCAACCCACAGATCAGAAGATGCCACTAGTGAACCCACACCACCAGGGCCTAGGTTCCCAACCACGGAGTCACACAGATTCTCAACAGCCGCTTAGCTAGAATCTGCCTAAGCCTGCTAAGTTCCCGGGGGCAGGGGGCGGTCAGCACCACAGCTGCAGCTGTCTGCTGTCTAAGCTGTCTGAGCTCTTTGGGGGAGAGATGGTAGCCAATACTGGAACTGATAGCCACCTAACACACTAAGTTCCCAGGGTTGGGGAAGGGCAACAGCCATCTCTATAGCTCCAGGCTGCACTTTTCCTCTGCGGGAGCCAGGGAGGCTGGATGGCTTGGTCCCAAGCGGTATCTCCCACACCCCAACACACCAGCTGTGGCAAACTGCGGCCAGACCCTCTTCAGGCCTGACCCTGACCCATCCCTCCTCACTGGGCGGGGCCTCCCTGCAGGAACTCCAACAACTCCAACCAGGGATTCAGGGACAGAACTCTGATCCCCCTGGGGCTGAGCCCCTAGCAGGAGGGGTGGCTGCAGTCTCCATGGACCAGCAGACTTAGTCTTTCCTCCTGCTAATTCTGAGGAATCTAGGCAGCCCAGATGAGTGGGTCCCCTTCCCAGCAAAGCACACCCCTCCACCAAGGGACAAAGTGTTTCATTAAACAGGTCTTGCTCCCCATGCCACCCAACTGGGTGAGACCCTCCAATAGGGGTTGTCAGACACCCTATGTAGGAGCATTCCTACTGCCATCGGGTTGGTGCCCCTCGAAGTCAGAGATCCCAGAGGAAGAAGCAGGCACCCATCTTTTCTGTTCTCTAGCCTCCTCAAGCGACGCCTCCAGGCGCGAGAGCAAACACCAGATGAATAAGGCCTGTAGTGAATCCCCAGCAAACTGCAGCAGCCCTACAGAAGAGGGACTTGACCTTTGAAAGAAAAACAAACAAACAGACAGCAACAACAACAGCATCAACAAAAAAATCCCCCACAAAAACCCCATCCAAGGGTCAGCAGCCTCAAATATCGAAACTAGACAAACTCATGAAGATGAGAAAGAACAAAAAAACTCTGAAAACCCAAAAGGTCAGAGTGCCTCTTCTCCAAATGATCGCAACACCTTTCTAGCAAGGACACAGAACTGGACAGAGGATGAGATGGACAAATTGACAGAAGTAGGCTTCAGAAGGTGGGTAATAAACTCCACTGAGCTAAAGGAGCATGTTCTAACCCAATGCAAAGAAGCTAAGAACCTTGATAAAAGGCTATAGGAGCTGCTAAATAGAATAACCAGTTTAGAGAGGAATACAAATTACCTGATGGAGCTGAAAAACACACCATGAAACTTCGTGAAGCATACACAAGTATCAATAGCTGAGTCGACCAAGCAGAACAAAGGATATCAGAGTTTGAAGATCATCTTGCTGAAATCAGGCATGAAGACAAGATTAGAGAACAAAGAATGAAAAGGAACGAACAAAACCTCTGAGAAATATGGGACTATGTAAAAAGACCTAACCTATGATTGATTGGAGTACCTGAGAAAGATAGGGAGAATGGAACCAAGTTGGAAAACACACTTCAGGATATTATCCAGGAGAACTTCCCCAACCTAGCAAGACAGGCCAACATTCAAATTCAGGAAATACAGAGAACACCACTAAGATACTCCACTAGAAGATCAACTCCAAGACACAATCATCAGATTCTCCAAGGTTAAAATGAAGGAAAAAAATGTTAAGGGCAGCCGGGGAGTAAGGCCAGGTAACCTACAAAAGGAAGCCCATCAGACTAACAGTGGACCTCTCAGCAGAAACTCTATAAGCCAGAAGAGAGTGGGGGCCAATATTTTAAAGAAAAGAATTTTCAGCCCAAAATTTCATATCCAGCCAAACTAAACTTTATAGGAGAAGGAGAAATAAAATCCTTTCCAGACCATCAAATGCTGAGGGATTTCATCACTACCTGGCCTGTCTTGCAGGAGCTCCTGAAGGAAGCACCAACTATGGAAAGGAAAAACTGGTATCAGCCACTGCAAAAACACACCAAAATATAAACATCAACCAAGACCAATGACACTATGAAAAAACTGCATCAATTAGTGTGCAAAATAACCAGATAGCATCATGATGACAGGCTCAAATTCACATATAACATTATTAACCTTAGATGTAAATGGGCTAAATGCCCCAATTAAAAGACACAGACTGGCAAATTGGATAAAGAGTCAAGACTCATCACTGTGCTATATTAGGGAGACCTATCTCACATGCGAAGACACACATGGGCTCAAAATAAAGGGATGGAGGAATATTTACCAAGCAAATGGAAAGAAAAAAAAAAAAAGAAGAAGAAGAAACAGCAAGGGTTGCAATCCTAGTCCCTAACAAAACAGAAATTAAACCAACAAAGATCAAAAAAGACAAAGAAGGGCATTGCATAATGGTAAAGGGATCAATGCAACAAGAAGAGCTACCTGTCCTAAATATATATGCACCTAATACAGAAGCACCCAGATTCATAAAGCAAGTTCTTAGAGACCTACAAAGAGATTTAGACTCCCACACAATAATAGTGGGACACTTTAACACCCCACTGTCAATATTAGACAGATCAATGAGACCAAAAATTGATACAGGAGCAACCAGATTCATAAAACAAGTTCTTGGACACCTGCGAAGAGACTTAGACTTCCACACAATAATACTGGGAGACTTTAATACCCCACTGTCAATATTAGATCAACGAGACAGAAAATTAACAAGGATATTCAGGATTTGAACTCAGCTCTGGATCAAATGGACCTAACAGACATGTACAAAACTCTCCACCCCAAATCAACAGAATAGACATTCTTCTTAGTGCCACATGGCACTTATTCTAAAATAGACCACATAATTGGAAGTAAAACATTCCTCAGCAAATGCAAAAGAACTGAAATTATAACAGTCTCTCAGACCAGAGTGCAATCAAATTAGAAATCAGGATTAAGAAACTCACTCAAAATCACACAACTACATGGACATTGAACAACATGCTCCTGAATGACTCCTAGGTAAATAATGAAATTAAGGCAGAAATCAAGAAGTTATTTGAAACCAATGAGAACAACGAGATGTACCAGAATCTCTGGGACACAGCTAAAGCAGTGTTAAGAGGGAAGTTTATAGCACTAAATGCCCACATTAGAAAGCTAGAACTCAAATTGACACCCTAACATCACAATTAAAAAAGCTAGAGAAGCAAGAGCAAACAAATCCAAAACCTAGGAGAAGACAAGAAATAACTAAGTTCAGAGCAGAACTGAAGAAGATAGAGACACCAAAAAACCTTTCAAAAACTCAATGAATCCAGGAGCTGGTTTTTTGAAAAAATTAACAAAATAGATGGCTAGCTAGACTAATAAAAAAGAAATGAGAGAAGACTCAAATAGACACAATAAAAATTGATAAAGGGAATATCACCTCTGACCTCACAGAAATGCAAACTACTATCAGCAAATACTATAAATACCTCTATGCAAATAAGCTAGAAAATCTAGAAGAAATGGATAAATTCCTGGACACATACACGCTCCCAAGACTAAACCAGAAAGAAGTTGATACTTGAATAGACCAATAACAAGTTCTGAAATTGGGGCCGTAATTAATACCCTACCAACCAAAAAAAGCCCAGGACCAGATGGATTCATGGATGAATTCTACCAGAGGTACAAAGAGGAGCTTGTACCATTCCTTCTGAAACTATTCAAACAATTGAAAAGGAGGGACTCCTCCCTAACTCATTTTGAGGCCAGCATCATACTGATACCAAAACCTGGCAGAAACACAACAAAAAAAGAAACTTCAGGCCAATGTCTCTGATTAACATTAATGCAAAAATCCTCAATAAAGTACTGGAAAACCGAATCCAACAGCACATCAAAAAGCTTATCCACCAAGATCAAATCGGCTTCATCCCTGGGACACAAAGTTGGTTCAACATACACAAATCAATAAATGTAATCCATCACATAAATAGAACCAATGACAAAAACCATGTGATTATCTCAAATGAAGCAGAATAAGCCTTCAATAAAATTCAACATCCCTTCATGTTAAAAACTCTCAAGAAACTGGGCATTGATGGAACATAGCTCAAAATAATAAGAGCTATTTATGACAAACCCACAGCCAATGTCATGCGAAATGGGCAAAAGCTGTAAGCATTTCCTTTGAAAACCATCACAAGACAAGGATGCCCTCTCTCACCACTCCTATTCAACATAGTATTTGAAGTTCTGGCCAGGGCAATCAGACAAGAGAAAGAAATAAAGCATATTCAAATAGGAAGAGAAGAAATCAAATTGTCTCTGTTTACAGATGATATGAGTCTATATTTAGAAAACCTCATAATCTCAGCCCCAAAACTCCATAAGCTAATAAGCAACTTCAGCAAAGTCTCAGGATACAAAATCAGTGTGCAAAAATCACAAGCATTCCTATACACCAATAATAGACAAACAGAGAGCAAAATCTTGAATGAACTCATTCACAATTGCTACAAAGAGAATAAAATACCTAGGAATACAGTTAACCAGAGACATGAAGGACCTCTTCAAAGAGAACTACAAACTACTGCTCAAGGAAATAAGAGAGGATACAAACAAATGGAAAAACATTCCATGCTCATGGATAGGAAGAATCAACATCAAGAAAATGGCCATACAGCCTAAAGTAATTTATAGATTCAATGCTATTTCCATCAAACTACCACTGACATTTTTCACAGAATTAGAAAAAACTACTTTATATTTCATATTAAAACCCCAAAAGAGCCCATATAGCCAAGACAACCCTAAGCAAAAAGAACAAAGCTGGAGGCATCATGTTACCTGACTTCAAAATATACTATAAGGCTACAGTAACCAAAACAGCATGGTACTGGTACAAAAACAGACATATAGACCGATGGAGCAGAACAGAGACCTCAGAAATAACACCACACATTTACAACCATCTGATCTTTGACAAACTGGACAAAAACAAACAATGGGGAAAGGATTTCCCATTTAATAAATGGTGTCGGGAAAAGTTGCTA
Organism: Rhinopithecus roxellana; assembly: GCF_007565055.1. Taxonomy (NCBI): domain Eukaryota; kingdom Metazoa; phylum Chordata; class Mammalia; order Primates; family Cercopithecidae; genus Rhinopithecus; species Rhinopithecus roxellana. Next base: position 103,643,193 of record NC_044562.1, read on the forward strand.
GCCATATGCAGAAAACTGAAACTGAACCCCTTCCTTACACTTTATACAAAAATTAACTAAAGATGGATTAAAGACTTAAACATAAGACCTAAAACCATAAAATCCCTGGAAGAAAACCTAGGTAAGACCATTCAGGACATAGGCATGGGCAAAGACTTCACGATGAAAATGCCAAAAGCAACTGCAAGAAAAGCCGAAATTGACAAATGGGATCTAATTAAACTAAAGAGTTTCTGCACAGCAAAAGAAACTATCATTAGAGTGAGCATCAACCTACAGAATGGAAGAAAATTTTTGCAATCTATCCATCTGAAAAAGGTATAATATCCAGAATCTACAAGGAACTTAAACAAATTTACAAGAAAAAAACAACCCTATCAAAGAGTGGGCAAAGGATATGAACAGACACTTCTCAAAAGAAGACATTTATGCAGCCAACAAACACAGGAAAAAAGCTCAACATCATTGATCATTAGAGAAATGCAAATCAAAACCAAAATGAGATACCATCTCATGCCAGTCGGAAAGGTGATTATTAAAAACAAGAAACAATAGATGCTGATGAGGCTTTGGAGAAATAGGAACGTTTTTATACTGTTGGTGGAAATGTAAATTAGTTCAACTATTGTGGAAGAGAGTGTGGTGATTCCTCAAGGATCTAGAACCAGAAATACCATTTGATCCAGCAATCCTATTAATGGGTATATAACCAAAGGAATATACATCATTCTACTATAAAGACACATGCACACATATGTTTAGTGCAGCACTGTTTACAATAGCAAAGACATGGAACCAATCCAAATGCCCATCAGTGATAGACAGAATAAAGAAAATGTGGTACATATATACCTGGAATACTATGCAGCCATAAAAAGAATGAGATCATGTCCTTTGCAGGGACATGGATGAAGCTCAAAGCCATCATCCTCAGCAAATTAACACAAGAACAGAAAACCAAACATCACATGTTCTCACTCATAAGTGTGAGATGAACAATGAGAACACATGGACACAGGGAGGGGAACAACATACACTGGGGCTAGTCAGGGTTGAGGGGCGAGAGGAAGGAGGGATAAATAGCTAATGCATGTGGGGCTTAAAACCTAGATGACAGGTTGATAGGTGCAACAAACCACCAGGGCACATGTATACATATGTAACAAACCTACACGTTCTGCACTTGTATCCCAGAACTTAAAGTAAAATAATAGTAAAAAAAAGAAAGTCACACTGTCTGGTTTCACTTATATGAAATATTCAGAATAGATACATCCAGAGACAAAATGTGGATTTGTGGTTGCCAGGGGCTGAGGGGAGTGAGAAATGTGAACAATTGCTTAATAGTACACTGTTTCCTTTTGGGGTGGTAAAAATGTTTTGAAACTAAATAGAGGTGGTGGTTACATAACATTGTCAGTGTACTGAATGCCACTGAATTGTTCATTTTAAAATGATTAGTTTTGTGTTATATGAATTTCACCTCAGTTTTAAAAAGGGAAAAAATAAGAAAACCTGAATAAACTATGGACTTGAGTTAATAATAATGTACCCATATTGGTTCATAAATTGTAACAAATGTACCATACTAATGCAAATTGTCAATAATAGGGGATGCTGTGAGTGGTGGGGGTAGAAAGGGTGGTATATGTGAATTATCTGTAGTGTTCACTCAAATTTTCTCTAAATCTAAAATGGTTTTAAAAAGACTACTCACTAAAAGAACCCTTCACTATCCTAAATAAATCTGATCAAAGAGGAAATAAAACTTCAATTAAAAACTGTAAGACAGTGAAATGTGAAAGCAACATATCAAAAGTTGTAAGATGTTAAAATAGTACCAAAAAAATCCTAGCCTTAAATATTTTCATTATAAAAGAAGAAAGAATAACAATAAATTAACTAAGAATTCAACTCACAAACTTAGAAAAGAGAAAAGTAAAATAGTCTAAAAAAGGCATTGAGAAAATATTAATAAAGATAAAGCAAAAACAATTTTACGAAGAGCTAACTATAGAAGGAATAGATCCAAGAAATTAATTCTGTGACATCCAATCAGAAAAAAAGAGAGACAGAAAACAAATGGACAAAATGCATCATGAAAAAGGGTTATCCACATAGTTACGGAGATGATTTTAAAAAGTTCAAGATGATACCATGTATGCCAATATATTTGAAAAATTTTTAAAAAGAATCATTGCTAAGCCAAAGCAAATAAACTAAGCTGCATGAAAAATAGCATAAACCCCAAATAGATCAATAACAATAGAAGACATTGTAATAGCATTTAAAGAATTATTTTCAAAAGGGGATGCCAAGGCCCAACAGTATTATGGATTTCTTCTTTAAACATTTCAAGGAACAGATAACTCCTATTGAATTTTCTTTAGAACCTGGAACATTTTGGTATTTTTATCATTTTACTTTATTAAACTAGTCTCAGTTTAATACTGAAACCTATCAGTGATATGTTCTAGAAAATAAAAATACAGACTAATTTTTACAGACTTATGAATATAAAAACAAAAATGCACACTAAACTTCTAGTTGAGAATATGAATATTAAAAATTCTCAGCAAATTTCAAACATTTCTCTTTAGCATACATTTTCTTAATATAAGTTGGATATAAAATTAATCAATTTGGACACACATTTTGCTTACCACTGTTGTAACTGAACTGTGGTCTGCAGCTAGCACTGTCATAATAGGAAGAAGGCTTTTTGCACAAAGCATAGGAACAGCTGCTTTGTTTATTTGGTTGCTCTGCCTGGATAGGGTTCCTTGGCTTATGTCACATTGTTTTCATTCTTCTTCTGTTAGTTTGAGTTGTGAACAGAATTGTGAAGCCAAAATAATAGAGAAGAGGTGTCTAAGCATGTGGATTGAAGAGAAAAAGAGGAAATGTGTAGGTTTGGTTGGTTTATTTTGAACTACCAATTTATTATTTTAATTGGAGCAACAACAAAACATAGCTTATAACTATAAATCTACCTTTATTACCAAAGCAATCATTTTAATATCATGATTTTTGATGACATGGAGTTTTTAAAAATGCAATGACTGTCTTGTGTAACAGCAGACTACTACACAGTTTGAAGTAGAAAAACCATACAGTTGTCTCTAATGATACCAAAAAAACATTGAGTATAGTTTAACATGAAGTCTCCATTTTGTTTTTATTTAAGTAAGCCTTTAGTAAACAAGGTACTTGGCAATTATTTGGTTTTTATGATAAATGTACTTATCTCAAACCAACAGCCAACCTCATTCTTAATGTTAACCACTAGGGAAATTCCCACTGAGATCAGAAACAAGACAAAGTTGACTGCTCTCTTCTCTGTTATTAAACACTGTTCCAGAAATTCTGGCCAGTGTGGTGAGGAAAAAAAAGGATAATACATGATTGTATTTTTTTCTGTCTAGGCATCACATGTGAGTTACCTAAAGTAATTTAGGAAAAATGAGGGATCAATAAAATTGCTAGATGAAAGATAAAATTGTGAAATTAAGAAGCCAGCAATAATTAGTTAGAAAATATAGTGGAAAGAATATCCCTATCAAGTACCTTTACTACACACACAAGAAGACAAAACAAAATATACTGGAATACATGTAATGATAAATGTATTCTACTGAGGCCTTAATACATTAGAGACACATTAATAGAACATTCAGGCAGGAAGTTTCTATGCTATAAGGATGATCACTTTACTCAAATTAGTGCATAAGTTTCATGAAATTCTAATCAGAACTTTTTCAGGGGAGCTTTATTTATTTTTAATCATCTAGTTAGTTATCTCTATGACTCAATGCCATAAGTGTTTGAAAGAAGTAACTAGACATTGCTGTAGAGCCCCAGTTGGCTGCCGGGCAGAACCTCAGACAGGTTAGACTGGGTATACAACCCCACATCTTCTTCTGGCTCTGAAGCTAACTGCTTGGAGGCACACTAGTGCGCCCCACCTGGGTGCACGTGGAAGTGTATCCTGGAGGGAGTGAGGAGATGGGAGTGGGTGAGTGAGAAGAAAGACCTGGCTTCTAAAAATGACTTGGTTGCAGTGTGAACATGGCCAAGTCATCTTCCATTTTCTATCATAAGAGTCTCCATGTTTTGGGATATGACATCTCTCAAATATTATTTTAATATTATAAGAAGGTAGACCAGTAGTAACAGAAAGCCATGGATAAAGAGGTGATATGAATTCATAGTTAAGCCCTGGTTCTGCCACTTACAAGCTTGAATATCACAGCTATTATAATAATTTAACAATAGCGATAATAATTCTTTACTTTTAATCTTTTTGAGCTGTCATTTTTCCTATGATTATTCTTAAGAAAATAACTTTATGAAATATTACATGATATTTAATATTCATTTTTGGTTGTGAAAATATAAGGGCTAATTGGTAATAGAATAAGACTAGATTACTATAACTGTGTAAGTTTAAATGGTCCAAGGAGATGCAGCACTGTCTATAAGATTAATACTTTAGTGTAATGAAATATTCACTATCATGTGCTTTTTATGAGATGAGAAAAAATACTAAACTTGAGTTAATTATTATTATTATTATTTTGAGATGGAGTTTTGCTCTTGTTGCCTAGGCAATGGCACCGTCTTAGCTCACTGCAACCTCTGCCTCCTGGGTTCAAGTGATTCTCCTGGCTTAGCCTCCTGAGTGGCTGGGATTACAGGCATGCACCACCACGCCCGGCCAATTTTTGTATTTTCAGTAGAGACGGGGTTTCATCATGTTGGCCAGGCTGGTCTCCAACTCCTGACCTCAGGTGATCTGCTGGTCTCAGCCTCCCAAAGTGCTGGGATTACAGGAGTGAACCACCGCGCCCAGCCTTGAGTTAATGTTTGAATAGACACACTGGATCAGGCCAGGATCGATTTTTAAAAAGATAACCAAAAAAGTATGAATATACTTTTACTTTAATTTACTTTTCAGCCTAGTAAGTTATGAACAACTTAAGCCAAATATCTTTCAGCATAAATATCAACATTATGTTATAAAAATCATTCATTGGAGAAAGCTCTCATTCCAGATATAAACTTAAAAAAATATCATTCAGGTAGAGACATAAATTCTATCTTAAAAGTTAGAAAGAAATTGAAAATTTTAAAAAAATTTACCTTGGTCTTGGCTAGGGACCCTATTTATTTATTAATTAAATAGAGATGGGGTCTCACTATGTTGCCCAGGCTGGTCTCAAGATCCTGGGCTCAAGTGATCCTCCCACTTCGGCCTCCCAAAGTGCTAGGGTTATAGGCATGACCCACCACATCCAGCCATTTTTTGAAGGCCAAATTTCTAACTATGATATTGACTACAAAGGCATTATTGAATCATGTCATAAATTACTCACATAGCAAGAGAAAGAGGGTAACATATCTGCAACACTTCAGTTTAAGACATCCAGGCCACCTTGCTAGGTTGAGAATCAGTAGGAACTATTGAAATTAGATTACCTCTTCTCCAGGTTACAAGTCTTCCTTTGTAGAATATTCCTCTGTAAAGATGTAAACAGTTACACAGTCGGAAAGTGTTTTCCACAGCCTCTATCAATGCTGCTCAAACTGTCCAGAGCTCTCCCTTCTGTTGAAGTGGGAACTTCCACTGAGAAATCCCCCAACTTGAAGACTTCCTTATTTGTAGCTAGCAACAGCCAATCATGGCACGATACTGAAATGAAGCAAAGACTATCAGAAAATATTCTGTAAACCACTCGTGACTGTAGTTCTGACTTCCTTTTGAAGCAAAGATACTTTGTGTGAATAGTTAAGGCATTTTAGCAGCAGCAGCAGCAGCAGCAGCAGCAGCAACAACAACAACAGCAACAACAAAAACCCAGGAATTGTAAATACAAAAATATTTTTGGATTAAGCGTTTTATGTAAGAAAATTTAAAAGTTCAGTTTATTTGATAAGTGGCTTTTTGACCTAAGAAGCATATTTATAAACAGGAGGTAAAAACCAAATTTGATTATAGTTGTCTTTATGGCCTACAGAAGTCACTTGGAAGAAGCTTTGTAGTAATAAGGTTTAAGCTCAGTTGCAGAGCCTGAGCTTAGGTACTCAGAAGAGAGATGAAGCAAACAAGGCTCTTAAGACAGCTTTTCTGCCTTAAGAACTTAAGGTTCACTGTTTGCGGGATAAATGTGTGTTCCAGCAAACTCGGGAAATGCTTTACAAATACATGTATTTCTCTTAGGTTACTTAGAGCAAAACATCACATTTTACATGCAAACGGAAGACACCATGTGTACCACAGACATTTTTCTTTGATATAAAATTTTAGAGCTGGAAATGACCTTAGACAACATCTGTTTCATTTTCTTTTTATTACAGATGAGGGAAACAGGAGAAGGTAAATGCTCAATGTCACAAGTAAAGTTAGAAGCAGCGCTTAGATTTACATCTGAGTCTTTTGAATCCAAGTGCATTTCTTTTTTTACTGCACTACACTCTTGGCAAATAAAGTTATTAAGCTGGATAAAAACTGTGTCAATTAAGCAGTCTTCTTTTTCAGCTCCTGCATTCTATAGATGAGAAGTCTGAGGTTTTACCTAAACTTCAACAGTTACTAAAAGGTCTAGAATTTAGAACTTCTGATTCTTAGTCTAGTTTGTTTTCCACTTTGAAACACTGCCCTCTCTTAAATTATATGTTAAATAAACCTGAGATATGCTACTTATGATGAAATTATTCCATAAAAAATAATTTCAAAAGTATCTAAAATGCCGAATAAACTTATGATTAAAAGGCTTCTACTTACTCATCTAACATACAATGAAGCATTGCATTTCTTTCAGAACTATGGGTTTTATAACTATCTCACTGATGAAATGTTAAATATTAAATGCTCTTATGTGCAATAGAAAAATAAAACCAACCTATCCAGTGCTGTAAATATGGCAAAAGAAACCAACAAAAAAGTAAGATAGCCACTAGTGAAAGGCAAACTTACTTCTTAAGAATTTACAGTTTTGAATGAGCAGGGTTTTAAAAACACAGCTTTTAAAAAAAGCAGTCCTCCTGTCTAGACTGGGAAATGCCCCTTTGGTCTCTTCATCCTGTGCCCCCTCCCTCCTCTATTTACTTTGGCATTTGAGCTTAGCTGACACCCAGCCTCCTGCAGAACTGGCTACTTCTGGATGTGTTAGCCTCAATCTGGTGGGGCATTGTTTGAGAGAGGGTCCTACGGCCAAGACAGAGAAGCTACAGTTAGAGAAGCTTTTTGAGGAAATTCTGAGTACATGAAATTTAAAACCTATGCCACTGACCAGTTCTAGACTAGGCAAAATACATGAGGCAGATGGAAGTTTTAATATTTGTTGTCTCTAGTAGTTCCTTTTCCTATTTCCCCACTCCCTGCCTTTTTCTTTCTCTTAGTCATAAATCATGTGACCAGGACTGACAAAAATGCAGAAATTCCTTCAGAGGAGGAAGCAAACTGGTACTAAGCCAGGATTGGCAATGGTTAGGGTATAATGACCAGGGCAGGAGTGGGATGAGCATCTCCAAGCCCAAGTTAGAGGGTGGGAGGCAAAAGTCAGGTTCCTATTCAGGCGAAGAAGAATGGCTGAGGGGAGTTACTAGTCAAAGAATGCGAACATCACTGCCCTGGGGCAGCAGGGTTCTCAGGGCAGGTCTGGTCGAAAGGCCTCCCTAAGAATAATCCTGGAAAGTCTTTTTTAGAGAGAGTGGAGAGCAAGAAAGCCAGGTCTCTTAATTGCTAACTAGGATTTAGGAATATGTTCCCTCCTTCAGAGGGAGACCCAGGTGCCTGAGACTCTGGCCAAGTAGCCAGTTAGGTAGCCAGGCTCCATGGGGTGGGTGTTTGATTGAGAAACTTGGTTCAGATGATCACATGGACACCTACAGGGTGAATTCATGCTCTAGGCACAGTATGTGTGAAAACAGCAGTGTTTTCTAGGCTCTACTTGTTGGTGGGCTGATGCTTCAGGATTTTATTGGCCCATGGCCACAGTGGGGCTGACGCTAAGGGAATTTGAGACCTGCCGGGATGATAGATACTCTTTTTCCACGACCACCCCAACCTCTATAAATTGTGCACTGGACAGAGTAAACTATATGATTTATTTACAACTCAATGAAAATGTATGCCAAAGTTTTGCTTCTCCATATAGGATATTTGCATTTTAGGTTGAGTTGTAGAATTAAAGGTATCACCATTTAATGAAACTTCTGGTCACAGTGAATGGATGAAAGGGATATAGTGGATGTAGGGAGTGGGATAGCATAGGGAAAATGTCCTTACTCTTTACAATTCATATACTTAAGCCGTTACCTAAGTTGATGATTGGCCTTATACCCGTAGGGACATTTAATTAGCATGCTTGGTCAATTACAGTTGCATCAACCCTCCTCGTATAACTTTTGACTCCTCCAAAACTTAACTACTAATGCATCTTACCTATAATATAAAATCGATTATGAATATTTTGTATATGTGTTATATACTGTATTCTAACAATAAACTAGAGGAAAGAAAATGTATTTAAAAATCATAAGGAAGATAAAATATATTTGCTATTCATTAAGTGGAAATGGATCATCATGAAGATCTTCATCCTTGTTGTCTTCACATTGAGTAGGCTGAGGAGAAGGAGGAAGATGAGAAGGTCTTGCTGTATCAGTGGTTTGAGGAGTGAAAGAGAAGGAGAAGGTGAAAGGGGAGGCAGGGGAGGTAGGCACACTTGGTGTAACTTTTATTGAAATAGAATCACATATAAGTGAACCCACACAGTTCAAACCCATGTTGTTCAAGGATCAACTGTATTTATTATAGTGTATAATATTATCTACTATGTGTTAGGCTCCATGCTGGGTACAGAAGTTCTTAAAATGCTTTTTTTGCTCTTGAGGAGCTCATGTTCTTCAGGAGGAGATAGACGTGCAAATGTTTAACTCTGCTCATTGACAAAGTTAAGAGCAGCGATGCAAACGAAGTGCTGGCTGTGTGGGCAGAGAGGCAGTTCTCAGAGCTTGAGCTACGCATGAAGAGATGCCTAGATACCCAGGGATTAAACAAACAAGAAACTCAAGGGTTAAAAATTTATTTCATACCCTTCTCCATATTCTCAATAAATCCATTCTGATTTTTTTTTTTAGACTAAGCTTGTGTTTTTTTGCTTGTTTCCATAGCTTTTTTAGTAGGGATTATTTATAATCTTTACTTTTTTTTCCTTCTTTCTTTTTTTTTTTTTTTTTGAGATGGGGTCTCAGTCTGTTGCTCCTGACTGGAGTGCAGTGTTACAATCATAGCCCACTGCAGCCTTGAACTTCTGGGCTCAGGCAATCCTCCCACCTCAGCCTCCTGACTAGCTGGGACTACAAGTGGGCACCACCACTCCCAGCTAGTTTTCTTTTTAAATTTTTTTGTAGAGTTGAGATCTCACTATGTTGCCCAGACTGGTCTTGAACTTCTGGGCTCAAGCAATCAACCTTGGCCTCCCAAAAGGTTGAGATTACAGGTGTGAGTCACTGCACCCAGCTTATAGTCTTCATGATAGATAGACACAATTTGAGTGTTCTTAGCATCTAGCCTTAAAAAATAAATCTGTGAGGTACACAGGCTAAGTAGTTAAGAAGTAGCTTGAACATATTCTTTTTAATTTTCTTTAACTTTTAAGTTCAGGATAAACTTGTGTCATGCAGGCTTGTTGAACAGATTATTTTGTCACCCAGGTATTAAGCCTAGTATCCATTCATTATTTTTCCTGATCTTCTCCCTCCAGTGTGCGTTGTTCCCCTCTATATGTCCACGTGTAATCATTTAGCTCCCACTTATAAGTGAGAACATGCAGTATTTGCTTCTGTTTCTGTGTCACTTTGCTAAGGATAATGGCCTCTAGCTCCATCCATGTTCCTGCAAATAACATGATCTCGTTCTTTTTTATGGTTGCATAATACTCCATGGTGTATATGTGCCACATTTTCTTTATCCAGTCTACCATTGATAGGCATTTAGGTTGATTCCATGTCTTTACTATTGTAAATAGTACTGCAGTGAACATACACGTGCATGTATCTTCATGATAGAGCAATTCATATTCCTTTGGGTACATACCTAGTGTTGGGATTGCTGGGTCAAATGGTAGTTCTGTTTTTAGGTCTTTGAGGAATCGTCCAACTGCTTTCCACAATGGTTGAACTAATTTACACTCCCATCAACAGTGTATAAGTGTTTCTTTTTCTCTGCAACTTAGGCACATTATTTTTGAGAACAAGAATAAAAGTGGGACCCTGGATTCCCCAGCACTCTGTCCTCCCCTTTATATGATAGGTATGTATTTTTGGCTATCAAAAGAAAGAGCAAACTTAGTAATATGTGATAAAACAAAGATCAATAGATTAAAAATTAAAAAGAAACTCTTGACAAACTCAAGTAATAGGCTGATGCCAAAATGAAATTCAATAGGAATAATTATAAAGTTGTTAGTTACTACTCCCCTTCCTACCACCATCCCACAAATGAACAAAAACTAGAAAGGAATTGCATAATCACGGAAAGGGTTGATGAGCTGCAAGTTAGTAGCAGTCACACAAAACTGACTTGAGTTTTACTTGAGGTGATAATATGGGAATTCTAAAAATATCCCCAAAGTAATAGGACCTTAGAATTCCCTCTGGAATGAGGGATGCATTAGTTCTGCTTTCTGACCCATCTTTCTGGGTACCACTCTTTTAAGACCACAGACAAACTAGTTATTAAATACTGATCCATATTACATGTGTATGATTGCAGGAATGGAGGATGTTTAGCTTAGAGAAACTGAGAAGGAGAGAACTGTATTCAAATATCAAATTCATTTATGTAGCTCCAAGAAAGGCCTCAGACCAGTGAGCCAGAACTATAAGAAAAAAAAAAAAATTGGCTTGTTATAGGAAAATGAACATTCCAATAGTCAGAAAACGAGATAGGCCACTTCAAGAGGTAATGAGTTCCTTCTTTCTCGGGAGAAAGGAGACATATGATGAATGACCATTGTTTGGGAATGTAGAAGAGATTAAAATCTCAGATGGGTTAATAATGACAAATACCTGTATATAATTTACTGTGGTCCTGGCACAATTCTAAGTATGTCACATGTATCAGTTTATTTAATCCTTATAATACCCTATAAAGGAAGTACTCTTTTATAGTTTCAAAACTGAGGCATAAGGAAGCAAACTGGCTTGACCAAGTACACATAGCTATTAAATAGTAAGTGGAAACTGAGGTGTCTGTCTCCAAAGTCCATCCTTTTAACAACTTTTAATGCATCTGGGATTGCCCAATACAGTACACTTTATCTGGTGAAGATTCTGTCACTCATTGATACATGACATTTTAACGGAGGCGGAAAAAAATTCAGATGCATTCTCTACCACTTTCGATTTCTTCTTTATTTATTTATTTATTTATTTATTTATTTATTTATTTATTTATTTTTGAGACGGAGTCTCGCTCTGTCACCAGGCTGAAGTGCAAAGGCGCGATCTCGGCTCACTGCAACCTCCACCTCCCGGGTTCAAGTGATTCTCCTGCCTCAGCCTCCCGAGTAGCTGGGACTACAGGCACGTAACACCATGCCCGTCTAATTTTTTGTATTTTTAGTAGAGACGGAGTTTTACCGTGTTAGCCAGGACGGTCTCAATCTCCTGACCTCTTGATCCGCCCTCCTCGGCCTCCCAAACTGCTGGGATTACAGGCGTGAGCCACTGAGCCCGGGTTGATTTCTTCTTATGCCTAGTTGTGGAAGCTTCCAGGCTGACAAGAACTTAATGAACTGAGAATATACCACCGTCAGTTCCTGCTCAATACTTACCTGGGTCTTGGGATGGGCATGTTAAGAATAGCATAATTGAAGATGGCAGGAGGATGGGAAGGGAAAAGGAGAGTGATGCAGAAGGGGTGCTGTTATGGTTGGGCTTTGTGTCCCCATAATCCCCATGTGTCAAGGAAGAGACCAGGTGAAGGCAGTTGAATCATGGTGGGAGGGGGTTTCCCCCATGCTGTTCTCGTGATAGTTAGTTCTCACGAGATCCAATGGTTTTATAAGGGACTCTTCCCTCTTCGCTTGGCACGCCACCTTCCTGCAGCCTGGCAAAGAAGGCGCTTTGTTTCCCCTTCACCTTCTACCATGATTGCACGTTTTCTGAGGCCTCCCCAACCATGCTGAACCGTAAGTCAATTAAACCTCTTTCCTTTAGAAATTACCGAGTCTAGGGCAGTTCTTCATGCAGTATGCAAACGGACTAACACAGGTGCTCTTGTTGAGAAGTGGAGGAGCAAATTAACCTTGCTGCCTCTTTTCAAATGCAAATTTAGAAAAATAGGGCAACCTGGGAGGAGATTCAATACCATCAGTCAAGGAAGATGATAATGCACATTTGTTTCTGCAGTTTTACTCATCTTTCCTTTTTTTTCTTTCTAATCTGTTATGTATAGCTTACTATGTCTCATAAAAAAGTACATGATACTTTCTACAGGGTACAAGGTGAACTATTTAAGTTTCCATAAAAAGTCTCTGTAAGCTGACAGAATTTAATCAGAAAATGAGGCATCTCACCATTGAAGAATTTGTTTTAGATATTATACATTCTACTTTCTGTTTCATTGGCCAATATAGCAATACATTTAGTTTATTACCAAATAACCTTTCTATTTTTATCTGTGCACTGGGATTTCTTTTTTCTAAAGTTGATGAGAAACACCAGCCAAAAGAATGAGCCTCACAGGCATTTTCTTTCTAAATTGAGAAACCCAGAAAAGTGGTTTTGATATTAGGATAAAATAGAAATTACTGAACTCCCCTCAAAGAGGTAAGGAATATATAAATTGTAGAAAACAAATTTGCATTACCTGAAATATATTTTTTTGGAATTATAAATTTATGAAATCGAAATTACTATGAGATGCCTGTCATCAATAATTTCTATATGAGAACACAGTAATTTAGTACTGATACAATTACTAGTATTAGTAGGATTAATAATAGCTCATACTTGTAATTATCTATAAATGAGAAAGATAAAAAATGTTAGCCTGTCTGTAACCTCTAAGACACGATGGTGGTGAGAAAGAAGAAATCAAAGAGGAGAAGAGAATAGAGGGAGAGATGGAAAGAATAATCCATAAACTCTGAGTTTTTCTATGACTTCAATAAAATAAGTCAGACTCTCAATGAGAGCTGACCTTTGAAAACTGTTTAGCATGACTCCAGGGGGATGTTTGGGAGGATTAACTAGCTGAAGCTTGCAGAGAGATTTCAAAGTTTCTTGTGTGTTATTTATTCCTTGGTTTACCAGTTTAATTCCTTTTTAATTTGATCATATTTGGTGGGATGCCAGAGCCATGATAAAATATCCAGTAAACATGGGTTTCAAGTAAAATCACAAGCTATTATTTAAGGAAGAAAGATTGAGGTAGTTCTAAAAGTGTAGAGGTAATTCTGTGCGTAGACATGCTATTTTTGAAATATATTTTTAAGTTAAATGACTTCAAAGAACAGGAAACAGACCCAAAGAGATTAGTTGATTTTCTAAATATCAAACAGCTGACTCATAATTTTGGCAATTTTTTTCACTGGCATTAGAGATCCTGGCTTCAAAGTACTTGATCACCTTTGGCATTATAATCTGAAGATGCTGTTATGGTTTGGAAGCTGAGTGGGATGGAATTGACGAACTTTTTCTAATTACTCAATTGGTGAAAGAACTTGTGTGTTTTATTACTTAGTAGAAACACCTCTTTCTAATGTCATTTATTTATACTTTAACTCTTTATTCATCAGTTGCAATATGCTGATGACCTCTTGGGAGAGGAGAGCCATAGAACCAAGACCAGTGGCACTTTCTGCAGCATGTCAGAAGTAACACCCATCTCTTTGCAGAGGAGTTAGGCAAATAGGTGCTGAAGCCGTAATGGCTGCGTTCCAAATGCTGACTTCACCTTTGACAAATGTCTTGTCAAACTTATGGTAGTTTTGAGAATTGAACGAATTAGTACGTGTAAAGGATTTAGAACCATGAGCACATGTTAAGATTATGTAAGAGAGTTTCTTTGTTGTTCTTTTTTATTCATTGATGTGTTTTTCTTCATTGTCTCTGTAAAATTAAAATGTGAATTGGCTGGGTGTGGTTGCTCACGCCTATAATCCCATCACTTTGGGAGGCGGAGGTGAGTGGATCACCTGAGGTCAGGAGTTTGAGGCCAGCCTAACCAACATGGTGAAACCCTGTGTCTACTAAAAAATACAAAAATTAGCCAGGCATGGTGGCAGGCACCTGTAATCCCAACTACTCGGGAGGCTGAGGCAGGAGAATCTCTTGAACCCAGAAGGTGCAGTGAGACGAGATCACACCATTGCACTCCAGCCTGGGCGACAGAGCAAGACTCCATCTCAAAAAGAAAAAAAATTATAATGTGAATTCATACAAGTTTTGCAGGAAAACTAGATAGAAATTATTTAAGCAAGATCATTTTTGTTTGTCTATGCAACTTCTGTATTGCTTTTTCCTTTTTCCCCTTGTAGCCTATGTATGGTTTGGAAAGCAAACTCCACCCACTGTCCATGGGTAGGCTAGGACTGGCTCAAACCAGTCAGTACATTATATTTCCCCAACCTTTGTTATTGGCTGAGGGTGGAGTGCATGACATGAGCCAGTCTTAACATTGGTGAATACCAGCACTCTTGCTTGGATTACAGAGCTGAAAGTAAAAGTGAAGCACAGCCCTCATTATTTAAGCTGACAATCAGCCTAACGCTACAGAGGCTTCAACTACAGAATAAAACCATCATCACGAAATGGCCAAAAAGAGAGATGGGGAAAAAATTGGTTTTTTAAAAATTTTAGGCCGGGCGTGGTGGCTCACACCTGTAATCCCAGCACTTTGGGAGGCTGAGGCAGGCGGATCACAAGATCAAGAGATTGAGACCAGCCTGGCCAACATGGTGAAACCTCATCTCTACTAAAAAGTAGAAAAATTAGCTGGGCGCGGTGGCGCTCACCTGTAGTCCCAGCTACTTGGGAGGCTGAGGCAGGAGAATTGCTTAAACCCGGGAGGCAGAGGTTGCTGTGAGCCGAGATCGTGCCACTGCACTCCAGCCTGGGGACACAGCGAGACTCCGTCTCAAAAAAGAAAAGAAAAAAAAAAAAAATACATATATATATATTTACTTTTGAGACACAATCTCGCTCTGTCACTCAGGCTGGAGGGCAGTGTCATGATCTCAGGTCACTGCAACCTCTGCTTCCTGGGTCCAAGCAATTGTCACGCCTCCGCCTCCTGAGTAACTGGGATACAGGTGCATGCCATTGTGCCCAGCTAATGTTTGTATTTTTAGTAGAGATGGGGTTTCACCATGTTGTCCAGGATGGGCTTGAACTCCTAGCCTCAAGTGATCCATCTACCTCGGCCTCCCAAAGTGCTGGGATTACAGATGTGAGGCCCTGTGCCTGGTCAAAACATGGGTCTTTAATAATATTGCTGAGCCACTGAATCAAACAACTTTAAAGCTCCTTCCACCTCTTGACTTTTGAATTATGTAATCCCCAAGGTTCCCTCGTATTGTTTAAGCTAGTTTGAGTTGGATTTTCCATTACTAGCAATTGAAATCTTCTTGCTATAATACTCTATATGGTCAAAAAGGAGTCATGAATACAACAATAACCACAACAAATAGCCTTTATGGAGATTTGCTCTATGTCAAACACTGCTCTAAGTATTAATCTTTACAACAATCCTGTGAGACAGGTATCATGACTCTCAATCATTACCACTCTAAGCGTGGGACTCTGAATACCATATTCAAAGTATCATGACTGCAGATCTTGCATTTCCAACATGACCTGTTTTGGCTTATTTTGTGATTATGTGTGTGTGTGTGCGTGTGTGTGTGTCTTTTTGAGATGGAGGTCTCTCTGTTAGTACTGATACAATTTCTAATATTAGCAGGATTAATAGTTCATACTTGTAATTCTCTATAAATGAGGAAGATAACAAATGTTAACCTATCTAACCTCTAAGACCCAATGACAGTGAGAAAGAAATAAGAGAGGAGAAGTGAATAGAGGGTCAGATGGAAAGGATAATCCATAAACTCTGGGCTGCATTGCAGTGACCATTATCAGGTATGATAATAGCTTATTGCAGCCTTGAACTCCTGGACTCAAGCAATCCCCTATTTAGCCTCCTGGGTAGATGGGACTACAGGCATGTGTCCCTGCACCTGGCTTAGTTTGAGATAATATTTTTGTGGAAAACAGATGTATAAAGTCTAGCTAGTCAGGCTTCTTTTCCCTGTTCCCTCCAGATAATTTTAAAACTGAACACAGAACATATTCATTTGGGTACAACACTGAAAATTAACAGTTGATTAAGTCCCTTGTATATTTCAGTTTGAATTTTTAGTTTCAGGGTTTTGTTTTATTTGATTTTTTGGTTGAGGGTTTAATATAAGAAACTATCTTTCTTGGATTTGAATGCTCACTGTTTTTTTTCTATGTCATTTGTTGTAATCAGGATAGTAGAGTCGTTTGAAATAGATTACTCTGGCAGAAGGGCACATTATCTTTCTGGTTCTTTGCATACTTTGGGTTTTTAAATAAGTGCTTTGAAAGTTTATTCCCTAGGAATGAAGCCCTTTTTCCCCAACCCCTCTTATACCAGTCAAGGTTTAATCAGGAGACAGAAATCAGATAGTAATTTGAACAGGGAAAGGTTAATATAAATAACTATTAACTATACCAGGTGCTGATCTATAAAGGAGTAAAGATAACACAAAAGGATATCTGGGACTCAGGGAGGTTATCCAAAGAAGGA